>NC_036865.1:21014614-21160465 GCF_002910315.2 Salvelinus sp. IW2-2015 | reverse complement strand
TTTTTTTTTTTTTTCTTTTAATAGACAGGTTTAAGATGATCTAAAATGCATGTGAATTGCTGTCTAGTGGGTGCTTGCTCTTCCTGAGTTTGTGTCTGTCTGTGTCTGTCTCTGCTTGTCACTGGGACTCAGCAGTTTGAACAGTGATGGTTAGGAATAGCACGCGTGTTAGAATGTGATAGTTTTTCTTGTATGAATAAAGTGCAGCTACTTTGTTTGAACCACCGACGCTGCTGCCTCCCCTCCTCGACTAACGAACCAGCAGTCATGCCTCTCTTAGTCACTGCACCAGCCTCATTTACTGGGACATGACCACAATGAGGAAAAGTTAACGGAAACATTTGTGATGTACCAGTTCACTGCCTTGTTCGTGCAGGAGTCTTTATTTATTGCCCATTATTCAAGTGTGTTTTTGTCCCGTGGAACTAAGAATGTTGCCATTATTGAAAAAAAACATATAATTTCCATTATGTGTAGGATAACAAGATGATATACATTGAGTGAACGAAACAATAAGAATACCTTCCTAATATTCAGTCCATGTCTCAATTGTCTCATGCTTAAAATCATTCTTTAACTTCTCTGCGCTACGGATCCCTTTAGGGGATAATGTTCCTATACAACCGCTGAATTGCAGGGCGCAAAATATTACTACAAATATTATATAATCATGCAATCACAAGTGAAATATACCAAAACACAGCTTAGCTTGTTGTTAATCCACCTATCGTGTCAGATTTTGAAAATTGCTTTGCAGCGAAAGCAATCCAAGCATTTGTGAGTGTATCAATCAATGCTACAACAGCTAGCCCCAAATTAGCATGGTCACGAAAGTCGAGAAAGCAATAAAATGAATCGCTTACCTTTGTAATCTTCGGATGTTTGCACTCACGAGACTCCCAGTGTACGGCTGGTCGTCTTCCTCTCGGCGAGGAGAGGAAGAGAAGGAAACGGTGGACCAATACGCAGCCGAGGTAATTAGACTAAATGATATTTATTGAAACACGAAGACGAAATACAAAAACACTTGGAAATTACAAAATAACAAACACGACGTAGACAGACCTGAACATAGAAACTTACATAACTACACGCAGAACTCACGAACAGGAAACAGACTACATCAAACGAACGAACAGCCAAGACAGTCCCGTGTGGTGCACATACACAGACACGAAAGACACAGGAGACAATCACCCACAAACAAACATTGAGAACAACCTACCTTAATATGACTCTCAATCAGAGGAAATTGCCAAACACCTGCCTCTAATTGAGAGCCATACCAGGCAACCTTTACCCAACATAGAAACACAACACACATAGAAATGCCCACCCCGCTCACGCCCTGACCAATAAACACATACAAAACAAGAGAAAACAGGTCAGGAACTGGACATAACCCCCCCTTAAGGTGCGAACGCCGGCGCACAGCACAAAGTCTAGGGGGGTCTGGGTGGGCATCTGACCACGGTGGGCTCAGCTCCCGGACGCTGTCCCCACACCACATAGTCACTCCCCGCTTCTGTATCCCCTCCCAATGACCACCCTCCAACTAAACCCACCTAAATGAAGGGGCAGCACCGGGATAGGGCAGCACCGGGATAAGGGGCAGCAACCGGGATAAGGGGCGGCAGCTCGGGCTGAGGGACTCTGGCAGGTCTGGTGAGGACTCTGGCAGGTCCTGGCTGAGGGACTCTGGCAGGTCCTGGCTGAAGGGATCCTGGCAGGTCCTGGCTGAGGGACTCTGGCAGGTCCTGGCTGAGGGACTCTGGCAGGTCGCTGGCGGGGACGCTGGCAGTTCTGGTACGGCTCTGCAGTCCTGGCTGGACGGCTCTGGGCAGTCCTGGCTGGACGGCTTCTGGTGGTCCTGCTGGACGCTGGCGTCCTGGCTGACGCTCGGCAGGTCCTGGCTGGAGGCCCTGAGCTCGGGCAGGTCTGGCTGGACGGCTCGGGCAGGTCCTGGCTGGACGGCTCTGGCAGGTCCTGCTGGACGGCTCTGGCTGGTCCTGGCTGGACGGCTCTGGCTGTCCTGGCTGGACGACGGCTCCAGTCCAGACGAGCAGTTCATTGCGTCGTTGGCAGACTGGCATTCAGCGCCGCTGGGCAGACGGGCAGTTTCAGCGTGCCGCGGCAGACGGGCAGTTCAGCGCCGCTGGGGCAGACGGGCACACCTGTAGGGAGGAGACGGAGACAGCCGGGTGCGTGGTATAGGCAATGGCTGCGCTGGAGAGGAGGAAAGCTCTGACAGCGCTGGACAGGTGGGAGCAGCTGGAGAGAGAACCCGGAGAGACACCTGTGCGGGGGCTGCCACCGGTGGACTGGACTTGGAGGTGGCACCGGATATACCGGACCGTAAGGAGGACACGTGCTCTTGAGCACCAAGCTCCCCAACCTTACCAGGTTGAATGGTCCCGTAGCCCTGCCAGTGCGCGAGGGGGAATAACCCGCACTGGGCTATGCAGGCGACCGGGGACACCAACCTGTAAGGTCTGGTGCCATGTACGCCGCCCGAGTGAGACGTACTGGAGGCCAGATACGTTGGGCCGGCTTCATTGACATCCGCTCGATGCCCAACCTAGCCCTCCAGTGCGGCAAGGTGGAATAGCCCGCACTGGGCTAAGCACGCGTACTGGGGACACCGTGCGCTTTACGCGCATAACACGAGGTGTCTGACCAGTACGACGCCCTCTCACTCCACGGTAAGCACGGGGAGTGGCTCAGGTATCCTACCCGGCTTTGCCACACTCCTCGTGTGCCACCCCAAGAAATTTTTGGGTCTGACTCTCGGGCTCCCAACCGCGTCGCCGCGCTGCTCCTCATACCAGCGCTCTCTGCCTTCGCTGCCCTCCAGCTCTCGCTCTTGGACGGCGCTATCCCTGGCTGAGCCCAGGGTCACTTTGCCGTCCAGATCTCCTCCCATGTCCATGAGTCCTGGTTGCTCTGTTGAGCTCTCCCCGCCGCTTGGTCCTAGTTAGGTGGGTGATTCTGTTACGGCTGTCGTCTTCCTCCTCCTCCTCGACGAGGAGAGGAGGAAGGATCGGTGGACCAATACGCAGCGAGGTAATTAGACATAAATGATATTTATTGAAACACGAAGACGAAATACGAAAACACTTGAAATTACAAAATAACAAACACGACGTAGACAGACTGAACATAAGAGCAGTGACTAAGAGAGGCATGACTGGCTGGTTCGTTAGTCGAGGAGGGGAGGCAGCAGCGTCGGTGGTTCAAACAAAGTAGCTGCACTTTATTCAYACAAGAAAAACTATCACATTCTAACAGTGAAATGCTTACTTACGAGCCCCTAAACAACAATGCAGTTTAAAAAAAATAAGAATAAGAAATAAAAGTAACAATCAATTAAAGAGCAGCAGTAAAATAACAATAGCGAGACTATATACAGGGGGGTACTGGTACAGAGTCAATGTGCAGGGGCACCGGTTAGTTGAGGTAATATGTACATGTGGGTAGAGTTCTTAAAGTGACTATGCATAGATGATAACAACAGAGAGTAGCAGCGGTGTAAAATGGGGAGCAATGCAAATAGTCTGGGTAGCCATTTGATTAGGTGTTCAGGAGTCTTATGGCTTGGGGGTAGAAGCTGTTTAGAAACCTCTTGGACCTAGACTTGGCTCTCTGGTACCACTTGCCATGCGGTAGCAGAGAGAACAGTTTATGACTGGGGTGGCTGGAGTCTTTGACAGGTTTTAGGGCCTTCCTCTGACACCGCCTGGTATAGAGGTCCTGGATGGCAGGGAGCTTGGCCCCAGTGATGTACTGGGCCGTTCGCACTACCCTCTGTAGTGCCTTGCGGTCGGAGGACGAGCGGTTGCCATACCAGGCAGTGATGCAACCAGTCAGGATGCTCTCGATGGTGCAGCTGTAGAACCTTTTGAGGATCTGAGGACCTATGCCAAATCTTTTCAGTCTCCTGAGGGAGAGGGCACGACTATCTTGGTGTGCTTGGACCATGTTAGTTTGTTGGTGATGTGGACACCAAGAACTTGAAGCTCTCAACCTGCTCCACTGCAGCCCTGTTGATGAGAATGGGGGTGTGCTCGGTCCTCTTTTTCCTGTAGTCCACAATCATCTCCTTTGTCTTGATCACGTTGAGGGAGAGGTTGTTGTCCTGGCACCACACGACCAGGTCTCTGACCTCCTCCCTGTCGGTTGTCTTGTCGTTGTCGGTGATCAGGCCTTCCACTGTTGTGGCATTGGTTGGCGCCGGATGCTAGAGCTGCCGCTTTCAAGGAGCGGGACTCTAACTCGGGAGCTTATAAGAAATCCCACTATGCCCTCCGACGAACCATCAAACAGGCAAAGCATCAATACAGGACAATGTGTACGTGTGTGTGTGTGTGTGTACTTTTTTGTTTGTGTGGTATGCAAGATAAGAAGAGGGTTTGTGCATAATATGTGAGGAGGGAACAAGGAGACAGCTGCGTTCGTACACTAAAGTATAAGAGTGTGTGCATTTGCCTGAAACTGTACGTATATCCTTTTTATTCCATGGAAAGAGCCATGCTGTGTGTACTTTTTGTGTGAGAGAGTTGTATTCCTGCTGGGTGTGATGAGTACTTTCCTCCCAGATCCAGATATTCCCCATCCAATACCTGAGATTCCCAGCCTACGGTGGTCCATGTCACTCCGACTTAGCACTCAAACAGAGAACTACATAAATGTTCCCAGCAGCAACAGAAAACCGGGATCTTTCCGCTCGAGTGGCTCTACAGCGTGTCTGGTCAGTATAGGCCAGAGTTTCCCAAACTCGGTCCTGAGGCCCAGCCTGGGTCCACGTCTTGGTTTTTGTCCTAGCACTACACAGGATTTTGGGGGGGGGGGGGGATAGGCAAGGCATGGTGCAGGGGTCCTTTACAAGGAAAAGCTACTAGCTGCATCAGATKGCTCCAGGCTCCAAGGGGTTCAATAAAAAAAGCTACAGTGTCTGGTGTGATGAAAATCAGTCACAGAAATGTCTTCTAACATTGCCTGGTGGATACAGAAAACAGATGGCCACATGGCAAATTCAATCAGTTTTCACAAATTAAATACATTTAATTATTTATTTTCAACATTTAGTTATCAAATAGTAATTTGTCCTTGGCTTAATCACAGACACTGAAAGTACTGTATTTCTGTTTAATAGTAACTCTTAACCACTATAAGAATTATTGGTACCATTATAGCAAGGCGTGCTGGCAACCAGATTCAACTATTAGAATATGTGATGTCAGGCTGCATTTAGAAGGAAAATGGGGGGGGGGGTTATAGTTGCACAGTTTTGTTTCTCATCCAGCTGTCCCAGGTTGAGTGTGAGTAGTTATTATTCCAGCCCACCCCTGACTGGGTAACTCTGGGTAAACTTGGTCCAATTGGACAACTGCAGGTCACTGAGGTAGCAACAGAGGCAGTCATTCTGATTGGCTGTTTTACCCCCAATTTGGTTTGGGTTTCGAGTGTCCACTCTAATAAGACCCAGGATGTGACCTGAAAACATGTGCAACGTAATTAATTCCTCAATATGATTGAGTGGTTCAGAATTTGACACCCATCAGCATTTTCAGAGTTTTTAAGTACGTTTTGAACATCACCTCCATTTGGTAGGCCAGGGCTTTTAGGTAAAACGATTCAACACTTACAGAGTAATTGCAGACGTTTCAGAATCTTTTTAACGACATCCTTTTGAATTGCAGTTCAAAAGAACGTAATTGTGCCAGTTTCTCAACCAAATGAGCTGAATCGTAATGGTCACGTTGTAGGAACTGGTATAAGCTATACCATTCATTTTGTGGTGGGTGCCACTCATATTGCTCTGAAATCATTTGAATCTATCTTGTCTTACAGACCTTGGCACTGAAAACAGACCTTGGCACTACTCAAGGTGTGTATTTCCGAGATGTTTCACAAAGGCTTCTTTAGACATACACAATGGCCCTCTGTAATGCAGTGGTCCATCATCGTTACTATAGAATGGTTGGGTCTGGGCAGATCTGTGCTCCATCAGGAATTTGTTTGGTGTTCCCAGGTGGGCACTGTGATGGATGATCCAAATCAATACAAAATCCCTGTCATCACTGAAACATTCCAATTTACCTATGCAGTGTATCAGTTGGAGCAAGAGGGTAGAGGTAGAGAAAGCAGAGAAAAGAGTGACGATGTTGTTGTTCGAGAATTTTAGCATCCTTGATATCAATCGGAGTGGACACTGGCATGTTAAGGTCAAACAACACATTCTGTTTTTCTCCTCTAATTGCTCTGTCCTGATCCAAACCTAACAACAAATTTGAAGTACTTTTTTTGAATAGACAAACACACGCACGCACACACACAGTTTCAAATCCATATAAATATAAATATACAGTTGAAGTCGGAAGTTTACATACACTTAGGTTGGAGTCATTAAAACTCGTTTTTCAACCACTCCATAAATGTCTTGTTAACAAACTATAGTTTTGGCAAGTCGGTTAGGACATCTACTTTGTGCATGACACAGATAATTTCTTCAACAATTGTTTACAGACAGATTATTTCACTTATAATTCACTGTATCACAATTCCAGTGGGTCAGAAGTTTACATACAATAACTTGACTGTGCCTTTAAACAACTTGGAAAATTCCAGAAAATGATGTCATGGCTTTAGAAACTTTTGATAGGCTAATTGGACATCATTTGAGTCAATATGAGGTGTACCTGTGGATGTATTTCAAGGCCTACCTTCAAACTCAGTGCTTTTGCTTGACATCATGGTAAAATCAAAAAAATCAGCCAAGACCTCAGAAAATAATTGTGGACCTCCACAAGTCTGGTTCATCTTGGGAGCAATTTCCAAACACTGAAGGTACCATGTGCATCTGTACAAACAATAGTGCAGTATAAACACCATGGGACCTCACGCAGCCTCATACGCTAGGAAGGAGACACATTCTGTCTCCTATTAGATGAACGTACTTTGGTGGCGAAAAGTGCAATCAATCCAGACAACAGCAAAGGACCTTGTGAAGATGCTGGAGGAAACAGGTACAAAAGTATCTATATCCACAGTTAAACGAGTCCTATATCAAACATAACCTGAAAGGCCGCTCAGCAAGGAAGAAGCACTGCTCCAAAACCTCCATAAAAGCCAGACTACGGGTCGCAACTGCAACATGGGGAAAAAGATTGTACTTTTTGGAGAAATTTCTCTGTTCTGATGAAACAAAAATAGAAGTGTTTTGGCCATAACGACCATGGTTATGTTTGGAGGAAAAAAGGGGGAGGGCTTTGCAAGCCGAAGAACACCATCCCAACCGTGAAGCACAGGGGTGGCAGCATCATGTTTGTGGGCTGCTTTGCTTGCAGGAGGTACTGGTTCACTTCAACAAAATAGATGGCACCATGAGGAAGGAAAATGATGTGGATATATTGAGAGCAACATCTCAAGACATCAGTCAGGAAGTTAAAGCTTGGTAGCAAAATGGGTCTCTCAATGGCAATGACCCCAAGCACACTTCCAAAGTTGTGGCAAAAATAGCTTCAGGACAACAAAGTCCAAGGTATTGGAGGGCCATCACACAAGCCCTGACCACAATCCGATAGAAAAGTGTGTTGGCAGAACTGAAAAGTGTTGTGCGAACAAGGAGGCCTACAAACCTGACTCAGTTACACCAGCTCTGTCAGGAGGATGGGCCAAAATTCACCCAACTTATTGGTGGGAAGCTTGTGGAAGGCTACCCGAAAGGTTTTGACCTAAGTTAAACAATTTAAAGGCAATGCTACCAAATACTAATTGAGTGTATGTAAACTTCTGACCCACTGGGAATGTGATGAAAGTGAAGGAATAGGTTGAAATAAATCCTTCTCTCTACTATTATTCTGACATTTCACATTCTTAAAATAAAGTGGTGATCCTAACTGACCTAAGACAGGGAATAATTTTTACGAGGATTAAATGTCAGGAATTGTGAAAATCTGAGTTTAAATGTATTTGGCTAAGGTGTATGTAAACTTCCGACTTCAACTGTAGATAATTCCTCACACTTCACAAATGAACGACAGACTGTGATTATGCATTTTCCAAGCAGTAACGGCTAAGGTTTGTTTTCAGTTTTCAGCACCACTGCCTTTCAACATTTTCTCGCTCTCTTAGAAATCCAACGATGGAATGAAGTTATGAAAGGAAATGACTGGATGGAAACATCACCTTGCTGTCTGTCGCCTGCTGCAGAACAGAACAGGAGTGTGAGGGGAATAGTGAATTAGGATTAAAGCATCTGTAATTCCAGTGATTTATTTTTTACAATTCAGCCACTTCACCGCTGTCCACCTTTTCTATTCGATGTTATATAAGCTTCACAGCTGTGATTCTACATTATACATATGGCAACCAATACTTTGTTCTCAGAAGGCATGCATTAAMTCCTTTCAATTTAAATCTGAGTGAGGAAGTAATGGTCAGAAATGTTAAAGCTGTAGCCATGTACTTGTTAAAGGACACTTATTTTTTTTAACCAAATCTAAAAACATTATGTAAATTGCATGCTAAAGAAGTGTTCAGACTCTTTTTGTGTGATTTTACTTGATTTCGAGAACATTACCACACCAGCAACCTCCTCAGACTTATTTGGCAGCACACTTGGAAAAAAGGGTTCCGAATGGATTCTTTGGCTGTCCCCATAGAGAACCCTTTTGATTCCAGGTAGAACCTATCTGGTTCCATGTAAAACCATTTTGGGTTCCATGTAGAATCCTCTGTGGAAAGGGTTCTACATGGAACCCCAAAAGCTTCTACCTGGAAGCAAAAGGATTCCACTTGGAACCAGAAAGAGTTCTTCAAAGGGTTCTCCTATGGGGACAGCTGAAGAACGCTTTGAAATTTTAGATAGCACCGTTTTTTCCAATAGTACACGCAGTTCAAAATCGTGGACAATCAATTTCAGGCATTAAAATTACCTTCAGACTTCAGCATTTTTTCCCACGCTGGGGCCACCCAAGCAAACATTTATGAAAGCATGACTGTCAGTCGCTTTGGATAAAGCGTCTGCTAAATGGCATACATTATTATATTTTACATCAACATTATGAACTGCTATTTGGTTGCAGTTTGGAACATATTGACACTATGGCACAACCCTTCACACACACACACACACACACACAGCCAAACAGCCAAACAGACGCATGCTAGACACATCTGTACCATCCAACAATTCTTCAGCCTCCCTCTGAGCGTTTCCCAAAATAGCTCCCTCAACAAGATGAGAGAGTGTGAGAGAGTGTGAGAGTGTGAGAGAGAGAGGAGGTGGTGAGAGAGAAGAGAGTGGTGGGAGAGTGAGAGAGAGAGAGTGTGAAGAGTGAGAGAGAGGAGGAGAGAAGAGAGAGAGAGGAGAGAGAGCGAGAGAGAGAGAGGAGAGGAGAGAGAGAGAGAGAGAGAGAGAGAGAGAGAGAGAGAGAGAGAGAGGAGAGAGAGAGAGGAGAGAGAGAGAGAGAGAGAGAGAGAGAGAGGAGAGAGAGAGAGAGAGAGAGAGAGCGAGAGAGAGAGAGAGCAGAGATAGAGAGAGAGAGAGAGAGAGACTGAAGAGAGAACGAGAGAGAGAGAGAGAGAGAGAGAGAAGAAGAGGAGAGAGAGAGAGAGAGAGAGAGGAGAGCGAAGAGAGAGAGAGAGAGGAGAAGAGAATAGAGAGATCGGGTTACTCCTGAAGACAACATGAAATGCTCTTAATATAGGCAGACAAGCAGAAGTCCAAATTGCATTAGTAACAAAACTGGTTTAGAGCCAAGTGCACTAGCGGCATAGTCGCAGCGCTGGAACAAGGAACTGAGTCACTGCCCAATCCACAAAAGTGGAGAACAATTTGGACCCAATAACTAGCCGTGGGAATCATGCGTCAACAGTAACCTTGGGAAAATCCTCTGCATTATCATTAACGAAGCAGACTCGGTACATTTCTCAATGAAACGAATGTCCTGAGCAATATGTCATAATTGGCTTTTGTTACGCGAAAATTACGTCCAACAGACCCATGTATTTCACCCTACACACTCTAATTGACAACGCACAACACGGACCAGAACAAAGGCAAAGTCTTCTCATGCTTGGTTGATTTCAAAAATAAGCCTCGACTCAATTTAGCGATGAGGGTTGCTATACAAATTGAATTGGGATAAGTGGTGTTGGGGGTAAAACATTACGACATTATAATCCTATGTAAGAACAAACAACCCAGTGTGCGGTTAAAATGGCAAAAAACACAAAGCACATTTCTTCCACCGGGTCGTGGGGGTGAGGACAGGGATGCAGCTTAAGCCCGCACGCCTCTTTCAACATATATATCAACGAATTGGCGCGGGGCGACTTAGTAACAGTCTCAGCACCCGGGTCTGCACCCTACTAGAATCGAAGTCAAAAATGGTCTACTGTTTGCTGATGACTCTGGGTGCTCTGTCACCACCAAGGAGGGCCTAGCAGCAAAGCACTAAGATCTCTGCAAGCAGATTCTGTCAGGACCTGGGCCTGACAGTAAATGCTCAGTAAGACGCAAAAAATAATGGTGTTTCAAAAAAGGTCAGTCACCAGGACCACCATTCCATCTAGACCAACCGTTGCCCTAGAGCACACAAAAAACTATACAATCTCGGCCTAAACATAGCACCACAGGTAACTTCCAACAAGAGCTGTGTAAAGATCTGAGAGACAAGGCAAGAAGGGGCCTTCTATGCCATTCAAAAGGAACATAAATTTCAAATACCCATTAGGATTGGCTAAAAGATACTTGAATAGTCATCGAGGCCCATTGCCGGCTTTATGGTTGTGAGTGTGCCTGGGGTCCGCTCAACTCGAACCAAGATTTCACAAAATGGGACAAACAGTACCAAATTTGAGACTCTGCAGATGGCCGAATTCGCAACAATATCCTGCCGTGCTACAACGTAAACACAGCAAATAATGGCATGCAGAGCAAGAATTCGGCGATACCGCACCTTAATTATCAAAATCGCAGAAAGAGCCGTTAAATTCTACAACGGCACCTAAAAGGAGAGCGATTTCCCAAACCTTTGCCTAGACAAAGCCATCAACCTACAGAGAGATGAACCTGGGAGGAAGAGTCCCCTAAGAAGCAAGGCTGGGTCTAAGGGCTCTGTTTTACAAAACATGTATGTACAACCATTACCCGCGACAGAGCCCCAGGACGAGACAGGCACAATTAGAAGACAACCAAATCATGAGAAAACAAAAAGATAATTACTGTTGACACAGTAATCGATGGAATTGGAAAGAATTTAAAAGAAAAACTGAGGCAAGACTAGAAATGGCTATTTGGGCCCTAAAACAAGAGAGTACACAGTGGCAAGAAATAGCCTGACGCAACTGTGACTGACCCCAAACGTTAAGGAAAGGCTTTGACTATGGTACAGACTCAAGTGAGCATAGCCTTGCTTAATTGAGAAAGGCCGCCGTAGGCCAGACATGGCTTCAAGAGAAGAAACAGGGCTAGTGGTGGCACACTGCCCCACCAACGATGAGGTGGAAACTGCAGGCTGGCACTTCCTAAACCTCCTGCGCCCAATGTAGTGACCTATATTAGAGAGACATATTTCCTCAGAATTACACAGATCACAAAGCATTTGAAACCAAATCCAATTTGATAACCTCCCATATCTACTGGGGAGAAATTCGCACAGTGGGTGCCATCACAGCAGCAAGAATTTGTGACCTGTTGCAACATTAGAAGAAGGGGAGACCAGTGAAGAACAACACGCATTGTCAATACAGACCCAGTTTGTAATGCTTCTTGTATTTTAACTTGTGGTGCTTTATGCCCATTTGTAACAGTTGGTGTTCAAAACCTAGTATATATAAATATAAGCATTTGGTATGTCGCTTTATTGTTTGAAACTTCCTGATTGGTGTAATGTTGTTACTGTTTAATGTTGGTACTTGTTTATTTCACTTTTGTGATAATATCTACCGTCACTTGCTTGGCAATGTTTACACAGTGTTTTTCCATGCCGAATAAGAGCCCATGTTGAATTGAAGAGAGAGAGAGAGAGGAGAAGAGAGAGAGAGAGAGAGAAAGAGAGAGAGAGAGAGGAGAGAGAGAGAGAGAGGAGAGAGAGAGAGAAGAGAGAGAGAGAGAGAGAGAGAAGAGGAAGAGAGAGAGAGAGAGAGAGAGGAGAGAGAGAGAGAGAGAGAGAGAGAGAGAAGAGAGAGAGAGAGGAGAGAGAGAGAGAGAGAGAGAGAGAGAGAGAGAGAGAGAGAGAGAGAGAGAGAGGAGAAGAGAGAGAGAGAGAGAGGAGAGAGAGAGAGAGAGAGAGGAGAGAGAAGAGAGAGAGAGAGAGAGAGAGAGAGAAGAGAGAGAGAGGAGAGAGAAGGAGAGAGGAGGAGAAGAAGAGTGAGACGAGGATGAAGGAGTCGAAGAGGTGAAGATCCAAAGAAATGAGGAAGAGGCAGTGTAAGAGAAGAAATAAGGAGAGCGAGGAGAGAGAGAGAGAGAGAGAGAGAGAGAGAGAGAAGAGAGAGAGAGAAGAGAGAGAGAGAGAGAGAGGAGAGAGAGAGAGAGAGAGGAGAGAGAGAGAGAGAGAGAGAGAGAGATGAGAGAGAAGAGAGAGAGAGAGGAGAGGAGAGAGAGAGAGAAGAAGAGAGAGAGGGGGGGGGAAAAGGAAGGGAGAAATGAGTAGAGATATATATATAGAAAAGGAGCGCAAGAGGGAGCTTACTCAAGGTCATCTCCATCCCTGCTGGTACAAACTAGGATGTTTCCAAGAAGATGTAATGTCTATGTCACATATGCTGTAGCTCTGGTGTAGAACTGCATGAACCCACTGAGCATTTCCCATGGTTTTGAAGAGAAAATCAGTTGGCCTTGGAGACTAAGAGGTTGTGCTAAAATGTTGTTAATTTGAACTGAGGCACCAACATTATTTAGTCAATGATTGAAGACAGAAGTCCACCTTTTTTTATTCTGTTGTGATATAAAAAGGCACACTGTGAAATTCACTATTAAGTAGAAAATGTTTCGCAACTGTTGGTGCCAATTTTCTCTCAATATTCAGCAAGGTTATAGATGAAAACAACTCCACTTGATTGGATTAAAAAAAAAGATTTTTAAAAATGAAACATTTATTTAACTAGGCAAGTCAGTTAAGAACAAATTCTTATTTACAATGACGGCCTACYCAGGCCAAACCATAACCCGGACGACACTGGGCCAATTGTGTGCCGCCCAATCATGGCTGGTTGTGATACAGCCTGGAACGAACCAGGGTCTGTAGTGATGTCTCTAGCACTGAGATGCAGTGCCTTAGACCGCTGTGCCACTCGGAAGCACAATTAAAGATAATAGATATTTACTTTTCATTAAGCTGCATCATCCAGGTCAGATCTATCATCAGGGCCATCAAAGCTGAATAGTCTATCACATTTTTTATGCTACTTTCAATGACACTCTGATTGTTAAATATAGCAAGGGATTTGAGAAGGCAATTCCTGAATGCATCATGACTCATGCGTTATTACTGGATAATCATTATGACTCCACCTGACTCTCTAGAAATTAATACTATGTGTATGACACTTGTTGTGTCAGACCATTTGTCTCTTATATTTGCAGGTAATAGGTTTGTAAAAGTCCTCCTTCTTGCGATATTCTCATTAGAACTCTGTCTCTGAAATAGCGGCATGATATTCTGTTTAGGTCTAGCATCAAATTGGCTAAACCACTGTCTCCAACAGTTCTTCGTCTATTGAGCCCGGGCCTGTCCAGGAGGGCATCAGGATCAGATAGTCTCCACAGGCTTTCCTGTGGTACCTTTAATGTGTAGCCTGTCTGGGGAGGTTACTGGAAAGGGGTGTGGCCCCAGCTGGACATGGCCAATTGAGGAGGAGATCACAGAGTGGCCAGGACAGCTGGTCCTGTTCCTCTCATGTCTCTCTCTAAGGGATGAAAGGGATGTGGGGCATCCCCTGCTAGCCTCTGTCGATCAGCATCCTCGTGCACACCTCCACACTGCCAGACCCCAGGTGGGATGTGTGTCCCCAGGGGTAGCAGCAACAGCCGGGCAGGTAGGAGATGTGGGTTCCCTGGGAGAGCTGGAACACCTGAGGCAGCCCACAGTGGGGCCCACAGGCAAACCCTACTGGGGCATGCAACACTTCTATCACGCAACACTCCTATCACGCAATACAGCATAGTATTGGCTAAACTATGTTGGCTTCAAGTTTGACATATTGACAAGGCACGATTAATTGAGGACACATAACAGGGAATAATTTGGTGCATATGTTTTCAGGATGCATACAACAATATAGATCGATCTAGAAGGTTGACCCTTAAAAACTAAAGTGCCCCAAAGCTTATAATATCCGCCGATATTTAATTTGCCTCTTGTCTGCCGCTTTGTCTCAGACCCCAGTTCTCCTAGTTAATTTGAGGAGAGTCCTCCTTCACCTTTAATTGGTGTTATTTTTCCCTCCGCATTTCTCTGTAACGAGTCCATTCCTCACCCTATTTAGCATGTGCTGTCACGGCTGTCTGGGAAGTGTTCTGTGTAGAAGGCAGCAGAATCGGTTACAGAGAGGGAGAGAAAGGGAGAGAGGGACAAAACCTCGAAAGTCTGCAGTGTGCCCGCCACTCTGGGGAGCCATATTTAAAAACTCTGGCAAGGGGAGCTTGCCAGCTGCTGCAATGGTATTATAATTCCTCTATTTCTCAGTTGAGTCAAAGACAGCGCTAATAACTCTGCCAACTGCCCCTGCAGTCACGGAATTGGAGGGTATTTTAAGACGTTAAACTCTCCATCCATCACAAGGCGGACAGATTTGGCTGTCTCACCCGCCGCCTGCAACCCTTGTCCCCATCTCCTACCTCCTAACCACAACACCGTCCTGCCTGCTCCCCCGCACTGTCACACACAAATGCACGCACGCACACATACACACAATCAATAACTTGATGGCACAGGAGAATGTTCAGAAGACCAGAGAGAGGAAGAGGGAGAGAGAGAGACAAAGAGGGAGAGAGAGACAGCCAGTGATGTCTTCAATAGGTGGAATAAATCTGACTGTTGATGGAAAAATCACAAAAGCAGCTGCAGGACAAGGTAACAGATGAGTGTTAATAAATGTTTACCTCTGTCAGAATGGGAGAAAAGGTGCAGCATGGTTGTTTAATTAACTGGCCCTCAGCAGCGCCTCTTCTGATTCTGTGGTGGCGTTGGCCCCGGGGGCACCTTGTAGCCCACTCAGTTCAACTCATAACCCACCTAATTTAATCAGTTATTGCGTTAATTGCCGTAGTTAACTGTTTTGCCTGTCTTAAGCCCATGAAGATACATTTTCCCAGTGCGATTGTTGGCAGGTCTGCAGCCCTCAAGGACAGAGAGTAAAAATCATCACCTTGATGACTACCTGGATCAGGCTACAGCTATTAGGCCCCACTGTCTCTCAGCAGGGGTGTTACTCTCTGGAACTCAGTTGCACTGAAGGCCATGCAGTGTAAACCTACAGACAAGCAACTGGATGTCATTAAAAATGCATACCTGCCATTTCGGAGCCTCTTACACTACAAGCTATTTTTTGGGTGTTCTCGGTGATGCCTTCCCCCAAAACTATTCCCACATAGCAGCTAGAGGAGGATCAGTTTGACATGCACTCTCACATACCCAGAGTTCTCTCTGCCTATCTTCCATGGCTATGTGGTCTCCGTCTGGCACCGTCCCATGATCCCCCAGCCTCCTGGGGATAGCCATCTCAGCCTAACTGGAGTGTGGACATACAGCTACAATCACACCCTACTTAGCCTACTGTATGTGTCAAGTGGAGGGGAATTATCATTATTCCATATTACAGTAGAGAATGAAACGAATGAGTCTGTTGAACGGAGGATATAATAAAAGTGTGCTGGATAGATCGACTGGCAGACTGGACACTTCTCTACAGGTGTCTCTCTGTTGGAAAAGCTGGACAGGCTTGTCTCATTTGGTGTTTTTCTACCGTTATTCACTCTCAGGTTGACGTTTATTGGGATGAGTCTTGTCCTGGAGGCAGAACTGAGCGATTTCCGCTAGACGGGCCAGCTTCAAAGTCAAAATTGGCTATATTGTAAAAAACWATGAAAAAAAGGTTAGGGTTATGTTTAAAATCAGATTTTATGACTTTGTGTCTGTGCCAGCTAGTGACCACATTTGTTACACAGATAATAATTTGAAATCAATTAGGTACCAGCACCCAAGCTTGCCAAATTTGAATACAGCAATAAACTGAACACAAGTCCTGTCCGCTGCTTTTTAGAAGAGTTGGGCAAATTGTAATGGCATTGAGTGATACCTTTGATGTTTCTTTCCGTTGTTGGACAATTAGCTGTGTATGTAGTAGTTGTCACGGGTGCTCCCTCTCCGGCCTCTAGGTCACCAGGCTGCTCATTATGGCGCACACCATCAGATTCACCTGGACTCCATCACTTCCCTGATTACCTTCCCTATATATGTCACTCCCTTTGGTTCCTTCCCAGGCGTTATTGTTTCTGTTTCATGTCTGTGTGTTGTTCGTGTGTTCTTGTTTTGTATTGTGTTACGTTTATTTATTAAAACGCTCACTCCCTGAACTTGCTTCCCGACTCTCAGTGCACTCGTTACAGTAGTTGATGTAAAGAAGACCTACTGTAGCTACTACCCTAACAATCTGTATTGAGAAACTTGGATGATAAGATCTCTGACAGTTTGCCTCTTACAGTATGTTGTAGTGCTCTGTCCTAGCATCGAATCCTTCAGTCTGCACCTGGTGGGATGGTTGAACTAGACTCACTACACTGGAAAACTGTTGTATAAAAAGAAGTTCAGCTCTGAGATACAATATGCCCTGTTATCTGTTGTCACCTTCTCTCTCATTCTCCAGCCTAACACGTACACTCTGCTCCTGTGATGGGGTTGGTCAGATGAGGCAACGGGCGGGAAGTAGAGCTAGCTGTCAGTCCTCTAGAGATGGACGATGTTTGTATTTCACAATTTTCCAGGATTGTCAAGATGGACGTATAAATCATATCTGCGCTCTGACACTTTAAATCGGTTACGTCAAATTAACCTGATAAATCATGGCAGGATCCCGCAATTTCAAATTGGTTTTGTCCCGATGATGAGAGATGGGCTCGTATTCATCAAGACTCTGTTTTATTCAGTTTGCCTGTGGCTCGTCTTATTTTTGCTTCAATCACTGAGTGAAGTCAAAGGTGATGTGGTAATTTGTCATCATGAGTAACTGTCATTATAAGATGTCTCTAAAATAGATACAACTCCTACCTTTAGTTAATATGTCTGGACAGTGGACAGAGCCAGATGTAGGCTATTGATACGCTGCAGTCTCACCCGGAGACCCATATAGCTCTATACCATCTGGTTCATGGCTGGCTGTCAGATGTGGAGTTTAAAAAACATTACTTCCACTTTCCTTCTATGCTTTAGAGAAGATCAATAATGGAATAAATCATGGAGGAATTAATGAGCATTTCTCCTCTCCTACCAGAGACCATTGGCTCAATAAACGGGACAGTGGAGTGTGTTGGTGGGAGCATACACAATGACTCAGTGTGTTGAGAGATACAGTCTAATGCTGATGGATCCATCACTGTAACCCTCTCCCACTGTTGACGGGACTGGGTTTGTGCGTGTGTGTGTTTCTTCATTTTTGTTTGTCTGCATGTCTGAGCGTGTACCTATCCATCTGTTCATATACAGTAAGTAAGGTTTAGGGGATATATCTTAAATGTTTACTTCAGAAAGCACTTTAATAAACGGAGTCTGGGGATAGATTACATTAAATTGGCATCGAGTAAAGTTATCAAAGAAAACTTTCAGAAAACTTTTCAGACAGATGTCTCATTACCGCCTGCTTAGAGTATGAATCAGAATCTGCATTCAGATACTGCAGTTTGTGTGTCTGTGTGTCCGTGCGTGTGTGTGAGTGTGTGCGCGTGTGCCTGTGTGTGTGTTGAAGAGGTTCAGTCAGTATGTGGTTATCTCACCATTGCATGCCCTGTTGAGATGTGTCTAATAAACACAGCCAAAGTAGGATGTGTCTGGTCCTGGAGCTGCTGGGTTCACGTCACTAATTACAGCCTGACAGCCAGTGTTCACAGACATGAGTGACACTTATTCACGTCTCCTGGTCCCTGCCACTAGCACATTACCAATACATTATAGGGCCAGAGCCAAAGGAATGTGCAGGATGAGGGGAGGGGGTTTTGTGTCTCAATTAGAGCACCAGCCTGCAGTCTGGATAACAACCATTTATTATTATGGCAGCAGCGTCACACACCAAGCGCACACACACATATAGGAAAGCTGGCAGACAGGCAAGCGGGAAGAGATGAGGTGAGGCCACATACAGTCAGTGGTGTAAAGTACTTAAGTAGAAATACTTTAAAGTACTACTTAAGTCGTTTTTTTGGGGTATCTGTACTTTACTTCACTGTTTATATTTTTGACTACTTTTACTTTTACTTCACTACAATCCTAAAGAAAATAATATACATTTTCCCTGACAGCCTAAAGTGCTCGTTACATTTTGAATGGCTAGCAGGACAAAAAAAATTGTCCAATTCATGCAGTTATCAAGAGAACATCCCTGGTCATCCCTATTGGCTCTGATCTGGCACACTCACTAAACACTGCTTCTTTTGTAAATTATGTCTGAGTGTTGGAGTGTGCCCCTGGTTATCCGTAAATACAAAAACAAGACAATGGTGCCATCTAGTTTGTTTAATATAGGGAATGTGAAATTATTTACACTTCTACTTTCAATACTTCAGTATATTTTTGCAATTACATTTACTTTTGATACTTAAGTATATTTAAAACCAAATGCTTTAGACTTTTACTCAAGTAGTATTTTACTGGGTGACTCACTTTTACTTCAGTAATTTTCTATTAAGGTATCTTTACTTTTACTCAAGTATGACAATTGGGTACTTTTTCCACCACTGCATACAGTACACACACACACACACATGCACTCTGACGCACGCACTTGAGTGGCCTCATTCCCTTGTTGGAGATTTGACAGACTGCTCCAACTTTTTCTACCGGGCATATCGAGAAGAGAATGGCAGAGGACTCAAAAATGTACCATGTTAAAATGTCTGACAACACCCACTACTGTATTTCTGCTGACAATGGAAAGTGTCTCATCTGCTTCGTTTTGAAAAAGGTGCAAGTTATGTATGAGTCTATGAGACTCCTCTGAGGATTTGAGGGAAACCCATTTTTTAAAGGCCTATTGTACGTACTGTCCATGTCTCGCCATCTGCAGTCCTGTTATCATTCACTCTCACTACTCCATCACTCACTCTGCCCACCTCATCTCTCTCTGGCTCTAGCTATACAGTGTAGAGCAATGAGATCACTGCTTGGCAGATTAAAGCTTGTAGCAGCTTTCTGTTCTCAGAGAGATTTGGGCTAGTGTATTTAACATAGGCACTATAGCATGCCATACATGGTCAAACCCGAAACCTATACTTATAGAATAATTAATGAGGACTCTATCCACACTCACACACAACGGTGCATGCAGGTACAGAAGAACAGAGATGTACACAGGCTATATTGGAAAGACGTAAATATGCTTTCTTACAGGAACCACAGCTCTACCTCCAAATCAAACCATTAATGTGTGTTGTGTTTTTAGGTGCCCAGTTGTAGATTACAGTAATTTTGTTGCTTTGACAAAGTCATTTCTGAAGATGATTATTTATTTAATGTGATTAGTGATTCATTTACATTTGTCCCTCATTTTTAAGGTCAACCCAGTTACGTGAACTGAACTCTTGTTTTAATATGGGGGAAACTATTCATTTTAAAATATTTTTTTCAAAAGAAACATAGAACATCTAATAGTCAAATCATATTGTAAAAGCAGGTGAGCCGGTTCTACTCTTTTTGGCCATTTTCTGGTGTTTTGTGGTGGAAAACTGAGCGGGTCGAGCACAACATGTCAACCCTGTTACTCATAGATAGACAGGCTAGAAAAAAGCTTGCATTCAATTGCCACTGCCTGTTGCACACAACAAGCTTCCATTCCCTCTGTCACAAAGGGATTCATGGCTAATTTAAGATAAAATCATCAACCCTGTTACAATCAACCATGTTACTTTATTAGGCAATTAATAAGTACTTACTATTGTCATTTTTTATTTAACCTCTTGAGATGGGAAAACTTGTTTCATTTTACGAAGTTGAACATGTTCTCTTTGTGACAGAATGTCACATTTAGGTGAAATCTGAAGAAAAAAAAATTGACCAAGCTACTGTACACTTATTAAAAGGCACCAAATTGGTGGAATGACCCATTAACCTTCTCTAATGCTGATTTAGATTTAGAGAAGAGTAAGACAAATCCTGCTCAAGATTCAGTAAATTCACTCCAACATTTCCCCAATGGCCTGTATTCAACTCTCAGAGAGAAAGCAAGATAGAGATAAAGAGGAGCTCTTCAAAGCTACACTAGATTTCCAAATTAACAAAATAACAACATATTTTCAGCATGCTTACAGAGAAGGGCACTCAACATGTACTGCACTGACACAAATGACTGATGATAGGTTGAAAGAAATTGATAATAAGAAGATTTCAGTGCAGACTTCGATATTATTGACCATAACCTGTTGTTGAGAAAACGTATGTGTTATGGCTTTTCAGCCTCTGCCATATTGTGGATTCAGAGCTATCTATATAATAAGTCAGAAGATTTTCTTTAATGGAATCTTCTCTAATGTCAAACATGTCAAGTGCAGGGTAGGAATAGCTGCAGGGCAGCTCTCTAGACCCTCTACTCTTTTCTATTTTTACCAATGACTTGCCACTGGCATTAAACAAAGCATGTGTGTCCATGTATGCTGATGATTCAACAATATAGGCATCAGCAACCACAGCTAATGAAGTCACTGAAACCCTTAACAAAGAGTTGCAGTCAGTCTTGGAATAGGTGGCCAGTAACAAACTGGTCCTGAACATCTCTAAAACTAAGAGCATTGTATTTGGTACAAATCATTCCCTAAGTTCTAGACCTAAGCTGAATCTGATAATGAATGGTGTGGCTGTTGAACAAGTTGAGGAGATTAAATTACATGATGTTACCTTAGATTGTAAACTGTCATGGTCAAAACACATTCATTGGTTTCAATGGTTGTAAAGATGGGGAGAGGTCTGCCCGTAATAAAGAGATGCTCTGATTCTTTGACACCACACTCCACAAAGCAAGTCTTGCATGCTCTAGTTTATTCTTATTTTGATTATTGTCCAGTCATATGGTCAAGTGCTGTAAAAAAATACCTAGTTAAGCTGCAGCTGGCCCAGAAGAGAGTGGTATGTCTTGCTCTTTCTTGTAATCAGAGGGCTAATATTAAACTATGCATGCCAGTCTCTCTTGGCTAAAAGTTAAGGAAAGACTGACTGCGTCACTWCTTGTTTTTATAAGAAATTCCAAATTGCTTGCATTGTCAACTTACACACAGCACTGACAAACACACCTACCCCACCAGGCATGCCACCAGGGTTCTTTTCACAGTCTCCAGGTCCTGAATAAATTAAAGGAAAAGTACAGTATTATACAGAGCCATGAGTTCATGGAACTGACGTCCATCTAATATAGCACAAGTGAACAGCAAACCTGGTTTCAAAAAACAAATAAAGCAACACCTCATGGCACAATGCCTCTCCCAATGTGACTTACTTATTGTGTGTATGTACTAACACTACATGTTCATGTTTTTAAATGTATGTAAAAAGTATTTTGGCTGTAATGTATTTTTCATTATACAGTACTAGTCAAAAGTTGACACCTACTCATTCAAGGGTTTTTCTTTATTTTTACTATTTTCTACATTGTAGAATAATAGTGAAGACATCAAAACTATGAAATAACACATATGGAATAATTCAGTAACCACAAAAGTGTTAAACAAATTAAAATATATTTTAGATTTGAGATTCTTCAAAGTAGCCACCCTTTGCTTTGATGACAGCTTTGCACACTCTTGACATGCTCTCAACCAGCTTCACCTGGAATGCTTTTCCAACAGTCTTGAAGGAGTTCCCATATATGCTGAGCACTTGTTGACTGCTTTTCCTTCACTCTGTGGTCCAACTCATCCCAAACCATCTCAATTGGGTTGAGGTCGGGTGATTGTGGAGGCCAGGTCACCTGATGCAGCACTCCATCACTCTTCTTCTTGGTCAAATAGCCCTTACACAGCCTGGAGGTGTTTTGGGTCATTGTCCTGTTGAAAACAAATTATAGTCTCACCAAGCGCAAACCAGATGGGATGGCGTATCGCTGCAGAATGCTGTGATAGCCATGCTGGTTAAGTGTGCCTTGAATTCTAAATAAATCACTGACAGTGTCACCAGGAAAGTACCCCACACCATCACACCTCCTCCTCTGTGCTTCACAATGGGAAGTACACATGTGGAGATCATCCATTCCCCTACTCTGCGGCTCACAAAGACACGCCGGTTGGTACCAAAAATCTCAAATTTGGACACATCAGACCAAAGGACAGATTTTCACTGGTCTAATGTCCATTGCTCGTGTTTCTTGGCCCAAGCAAGTCTCTTCTTATAATTGGTGTCCTTTAGTAGTGATTTCTTTGCAGCCATTCGACCATGAAGGCCTAATTCACAGTCTCCTCTCAACAGTTGATGTTCAGATGTTTCTGTTACTTGAGCTCTGTGAAGCATTTATTTGTGCTGCAATTTCTGAGGCTGGTAACTCTAATGAACTTATCCTCTGCAGCAGAGGTAACTCTGGGTCTTTCTTTCCTGTGGCGGTCCTCGTGAGAGCCAGTTTCATCATACTGCTTGAAGTGTGCGTTAGAATAAACTTCAAAGAAATTGTCCAGATTGACTGGCCTTCATGTCTTAAAGTAATGATGGGCTGTCATTTCTCTTTGCTTATTTGAGCTGTTCTTGCCATAATACGAACTTGGTCTTTTACCAAATAGGGGTATCTTCTGTATACCACCCCTACCTTGTCACAACACAACTGATTGGCAACAAAAATTAACTTTCAACAAGGCACACCTGTTAAATTAAATGCATTCCAGGTGACTACCTCATGAAGCTGGTTGAGAGAATGCCAAGAGTGTGCAAAGCTGTCATCAAGGCAAAGGGTGGCTACTTTGAAGAACCTGAAATATAAAATATATTTTGATTTGCTTAACACTTTGGTTACTACATGATTCCATGTGTGCTCTTTCATAGTTCTACAATGTAGAAAATAGTGAAAATAAAGAAAAACCCTTGAATGAGTAGGCGTCAAACTTTTGACTGGTACTGTATGTCGGACCCTAGCAAGACTAGCTGTTTCTACAATGTAGAAAATAGTGAAAATAAAGAAAAACCCTTGAATGAGTAGGCGTCAAACTTTTGACTGGTACTGTATGTCGGACCCTAGCAAGACTAGCTGTCGCTATTGGCGTCGGCTATTGGGATCCTAATAAATCAAATCCAATCCAAACTGCCTCAACTCCCAGCCTTTTCATCATCTGAAGTCAACTAGACTTTCAATCTCCATCATGTTAATTTAAATGTGCTGTTTATTTGTTTTGCTCCATGCACTCTAGGGACCACAATGGAAATAAGTCTCTTACTTTATTGTGTTATCCCTGTCACATTTTTTAAATGTATTGACTGTGTGTAGTATATGTGTTTTTATTTTACTGGCAAATAAAATCAATCAATCAAAAAGCCCAGTCAAAGTAGATTGAGTATGATTACATCCAGTGCTTCCAGGCACAGGCTCTTTCTCCAAAAATGCTAACTCTGTCACTAAAGCCATTCCACAACATTACCACCTCAATGGTCGATTACTCCAGCCCGTGGATTTGTAGATGCAACTGAATCGACAGGGGTAGTTTCATTAGGAGCTTTGATTTAACGATGCACAGGGTTAGGTTTTGACCCTGCTCATTGGAGTACCCTCTCCCTGCTCCTGGCCCTAGGCTATAGCCCACCCCCACTCTAGAGGTAACATTGGACTGAATAAATATTTAGAGTAAGTGCATAGAGGCAGAGGGTGAGAAGGCATGTATTGTCATCAAAATGCTAATTGCTATACAAATATGTCTGTACTTTAATGTATTATTTCTCAACAAGGTCATTTTGTTCCCTTCGCTCCAAAACTGGAAGAGGTGATCAGAGGCAGAAGACAGAGAATTGAGTGATAATACACTATATTACCTGTCCTTTCCGACTAGCAGCACTTTCGGGAGAAATATAGTCTTTCCTTGCTGCAGGCATAGTTATTACGTTGTTGGTTGTTCTCTCTAGTGTTTATATGTGTGCGTTATCACCTTCCTCCAGTGTTCCAAACGCCAACCCCTCTCTCTCCATGACGTGGACTACCCTTCCAAGAATGTGGCTTTTGACATCGTAAGTAGTGCACCAGGAAGGAGGAAGCAGCCGTAATTACAGATGTAGGATCTTAATTTGATCCAGTTTGCTACAGCAGGAAAATAATCCTGCAGCAACAGGAAATGTGAATTATTATGTAGATTAAAATCAATGGACATTTCTGGAGTGGTTGATACATGTTCCGTAAGGAAAAATCAAGTCTGAAATTTCTAAGTGGAAACTACAAACTCCAGAAGCCTTTTTAAATCTCAAATACACTACAAGTTGTACATGTCCTGCATTGAAGGAACGTTCTTATGCAACAGGGTGATCAAATTAAGATCCTACATCTGCACATGCGCTATCAATACGGTTGACATCTCTCAGTTATGTTTTGATGTGTTATTTTGACCGTGACCACTGTGCCTTGCCAGCCCTGTGGATTATGGATCCATCCTCTCCTATCGAGCTTGTGTTCTCAGATGGACATGCAATATGTTTCAACATTCTGTCCTATATCTGCTTCATTGTCCCTACAGCCCTGCACTGTATCTCTGCACTATGATTAGAATCAGAACCTACAGTATCTGGACACTTAAATTAGCTACCCACGGGGCCCACCAAGTCATTTTAACGTGGAAATGTGGATAGTATGTGGTTGAGACTTTGATCATTGAGATTTCTACCTTTATTCACCCACTCAAAAAGACAGATAGAAGTTTGTTGAATTCCTAATGTGTTATCACTATGCTTTTAACCATTTAAAAACACAACCAAATTCCAATGGGAAAACAATGTCTGATTTTTGGTTTAGTTGTCAGCCAGATGTCTATCACTGCGCTTTCAACCACTTAAAAGCACAGCAAAGTTGAAATGGGAACACAATGTCAGATATCTTGGATTAATAAAACAACTTAACGTGTTATCACTGTGCTTCATCTAATAGGACAACCAAATTACCTGGATTGCAGTTTAGATTACATTAAAAGTTAATGGTGCAAGTGATCAAKGCTGTTGGAGATTACCACAGCAATTGTGAACATCTCTACAGACCTATGACAACCTATGCATGCGTTATAAGATTACATAAGAAGTTACAGTAACATCAAAATGTGGCCATGGATCCTTTACTCATTTTAAGGTTGAATGTTACAGTACTTTCGTTTGTAAGATATACTAAATGACCTAAAGTTAAGGCTATTACAAAAGTAGTATTGAATTGTGTTTGGTTGACAACGCAACCAAATACCAACATTTGAAGGAGAATAATCTTCTGCTTGGATAGTTCCATATGTGCCTCTGACTTAGTCTGGCTTTAATTCCAGTGTGTTGTGTCGTGCATAAGAACAGCCCTTAGCCGTGGTATATTGGCTATATACCACACCCCCTTGGGCCTTAATGCTTAATTAAGTAAGTGGCACAGATGGAACTATGCCAGCAGAAGAACCATCTCCTTCAAATGTTGATATTTGGTTGCCTTGACAACCAAACACAATTCAACACCACTAAATATCATTACATTTGAAATCAACCAGAGCTTGATGACTTTGTAAATGCTATGTAGGCATAAGTAGCATCATTGATGCTATATGAGTGATAAAGTATGGTTACATTTAATTTGTTCTTTGAAGTCTGTTAAACATACCCTATGGACTGTCTTCGATATCAACAGTGAATCTATTTCGTTTTTAAGTGGAGATGTCTCAACAATCATAGTACATAGGTAATAGTTTCTGCCAATTATCATAGTTAATCAGGTCTGGGCTTGGTTAAAACCTTGGGTGGGAGACCAAAAGAATAGCTGTAGAGAGATCAACTCTCCAGTAGGAGGTGCTGACCTCCTTTTAGTTTTTTCTGATAGTGTATATAACTTTGAAGATCTGACGTTGTTTTAAAGGTACTGAAAAAGGGCGCCACCATGTACGTGGCTGTCTCCGATAGAGGTGCCAGTTTCTATTATAGGTGCAACTGTCCCGAGTCCCGGTAAGATGACTGATATGACTTCTATCCCCAAGCCATAAGACTGTTACATAGCTAACTAAATAGCTAACAAAATGACTAAACGGACTAGCTGAATTGACCCTTGTATTTGATTTGTGTCTCTATCCACACTCACAGGGCCCTACACACTCACGCACACTGAAACTCCAATACACACAGACACACTAACACTTACTTCATAATTTGCTCACACACACATAATATGCAAATACTTTTATACTGACTCTACACACACACACGCACACCCACTCACATACAATCATAATTTACTTTGCTGCTACTCTGTTRATCATATATCCTGATGCATAGTCACCTTACCCCTATACATATCTACCTCTATCACTCCAGTATCCCAACACATTGTAAATATGGTACTAAATATGGTCCTAGAAATATGCTACTAGAACTGACCCTGTATATAGCCCCGGTGCAAAACTGAGCAAGAAGACAAGTACATTAGTTTGAGAGTTCCTCTGTCCAGTGTCTGTGTTCTTTTGCCCATCTTAATCTTTTATTTTTATTGGCTAGTCTGAGATATGGCTTTTTCTTTGCACCTCTGCCTAGAAGGCCAGCATTCCATAGTCGCCTCTTCATTGTTGACGTTGAGACTGGTGTTTTGCGGGTACTATTTAATAAAGCTGCCAGTTGAGGACTTGTGAGGTGTCTGTTTCTCAAACTAGACACTAATGTACTTGTCCTCTTGCTCAGGTTTGCACTGGGGTCTCCCACTCCTCTTTCTATTCTGGTTAGAGACAGTTTGCGCTGTTCTTTGAAGGGAGTAGTACACAGTGTTGTACGAGATCTTCAGTTTCTTGGCAATTTCTCGCATGGAATAGTCTTCATTTCTTAGAGCAAGAATAGACTRATGTGTTTCAGAAGAAAGTCTTTGTTTCTGGCCATTTTGAGCCTGTWATCGAACACACAAATCCTGATGCTCCAGATGCTCAACTAGTCTAAAGAAGGCCMGTTTTATTGCTTATTTAATCAGGACAACAGTTTTCAGCTGTGCTAACATACTTGCAAAAGGGTTTTCTAATGATCAATTAGCCTTTTAAAATTATAAACTTGGATTAGCTAACACAACGTGCCATTGGAACACAGGAGTGATGGTTGCTGATAATGGGCCTCTGTACGCCTATGTAGATATTCCATTAAAAATCAGTTTCCAGCTACAATCATCCTTTACAACATTAACAATGTCTACACTGTATTTCTGATCAGTTTGATGTTATTTTAACAGACAAAAAATGTGCTTTTCTTTAAAAAACAAGGACATTTCTAAGTGAACCCAAATCATTGAATGCTAGTGTACACACAACTTGGCACACTGATTTTCTTGTAGCAGTACAATTCTTTGTAATTGACTGCTGTTACTTTTTCAGATTCTTAGTTGTCCTTCAGACATCATGATCTATTTTAAGGTGACTCAGAGTTATATATTTGAAAAAATGTTATGTGGCATGCACACGGTTGTAAAAACAAAATTCAAATTAGGTGGGGCACTTTTCTGGATAGTTATAATTTAACTGTCTAATTTTCTTCATCTTCTACCCGTTACTGATGGTGTATTCTGTCTGGAGCCTTCTGCCATAACAGACCTCCATGCAGTTGTAAGTGCTCTTAATACTCCACAGATTTTTCATAATTGGGTTGGAGTAGAACACCAAAATTGTTGATTTTCATGACAGGATGATGAAGACACCTTGTCAGCTGCCACAGACAGGGAAGATACAGAGAGGCCTATTGAGGTTTACACCTTAAAAATAACATCTAACAGTTGATGATAGTGTTGTAAGATAATAAAACTTTCTCCTTCTTTTTCTCTAACAGAGCAATGCTGGACATTACAATGAGGAAGAGGGTCCATCCAGCTCCACAGCACAACTTACCTCAGTAAGATGTTGTTCAGCATTGGCCCATGACTTAAAATGAAACTAAGTAGACCTGGCACTGTGAAATTCAATGTCATTTTGTGTTCCTATACTGTAGCTCCCTGTGAAACAGCTGTACAAGGTGTACTTAGAGAAACAAATTGAAACATTTAATTTAGAAATTGACCACATAAGGCTGCAGATGCAAAAGATAAAAATAGAAATACAACTGCTGGAACATCAGTCAAAAGGTGGATGACTTTACTTGTTTGAACAACATAAAAATGTTTACTACTGTACTGCATTTGTACTGGCAGGAAATAAAGAAGACTTCATTAAAAGAAAGGCATAATGTATTTATTTGACACTGGGGAGGTGATGGGTCAATCAGAAATGATGGTAGCATATTGTGTCTCTGCCTGCTCTTCCATCTCCTGCGTCAGGATCGTTATCAGGAACGTTCACTGGTTGAGTAGGACATTGTTCTCCTCTAATTGTGGCAATGTTGTGGAGAATCAAACATGCCACAATAATGTCACATGCCCTTTCTGGGGTGACTGAGCCTACAAAGGCATTGGAACCAGGCCTTGAGCATCCCAATGGTTAACTCTACCCTGGCTCGTGTCCTGCAGTGAGCCAAGTTATAACGTTGCTGCGGACAGGGCCGAGCTCAGGATCAGGGTAAGGGGTCAGCAAATAGAGCTGGCAGGGGTACCCTCTGTCACCGAGCAGGTAACCATCAAACTCTCATATGAAAAATGATAAAGTTAAAATGTTCAGTTGCAATAGGAGGAAACCAAATATTGATTATATTAGGATATATACACACACACACACCACACACACACACACACACACACACAAACAACAACACACACACACCACACACACACACACACACACACACACACACACACACACACACAGTTGAAGTCATACGTTTACATACACCTTAGCAAATACATTTAAACTCAGTTTTTCACAATTCCTGACATTCCTAAAAATTCCCTGTCTTAGGTCAGTTAGGATCACACTTTTTTTAAGAATGTGAAATGTCAGAATAATAGTGAGAGAGATGATTTATTTCAGCTTTTATTTCTTTCATCACATTCCCAGTGGGTCAGAAGTTTACATACACTCAATTAGTATTTGGTAGCATTGCCTTTAAATTGTTTAACTTGGGTCAAACGTTTCGGGTAGCCTTCAACAAGCTTCCCACAATAAGTTGGGTGAATTTTGGCCCATTCCTCCTGACAGAGCTGGTGTAACTGAGTCAGATTTGTAGGCCTCCTTGCTCGCACACGCTTTCTCAGTTCTGCCCACAAATTTTCTATGGGATTGAGGTCAGAGCCTTGTGATGGCCACTCCAATACCTTGACTTTGTTGTCCTTAAGACATATTGCCACAACTTTGGAAGTGTGCTTGGGTCATTGTCCATTTGGAATCCCATTTGCGACCAAGCTTTAACCTCCTGACTGATATCTTGAGATGTTGCTTCAATATATCCACATAATTTTCTTCCTCATGGTGCCATCTATTTTGTGAAGTGCACCAGTCCCTTCTGCAGCAAAGCACCCCACAACATGATGCTGCCACCCCGTGCTTCACGGTTGGGATGGTGTTCTTCCGGCTTGCAAGCCTCCATCTTTTCCCTCCAAACATAACGATGGTCATTATGGCCAAACAGTTCTATTTTTGTTTCATCAACCAGAGGACATTTCTCCAAAAAGAACAAGATCTTTTGTCCCATGTGCAGTTGCAAACCGTAGTCTGGCTTTTTTTATGGCGGTTTGGAGCAGTGGCTTCTTCCTTGCTGAGCGGGCCTTTCAGGTTATGTCGATATAGGACTCGTTTAACTGTGGATATAGATACTTTTTGTACCTTGTTTCCTCCAGCATCTTCACAAGGTCCTTTGCTGTTCTGGGATTGATTTGCACTTTTCGCACCAAAGTACGTTCATCTCTAGGAGAACAGAATGCCTCTCCCTCCTTCCTGAGGGGTATGACGGCTGCATGGTCCCATGGTGTTTATACTTGCGTACTACTGTTTGAACAGATGCACATGGTACCTTCAGGGGTTTGGAAATTGCTCCCAAGGATGAACCATACTTGTTGAGGTCTACATTTCTTTTTCTGAGGTCTTCAATCAAATCTAATTTTATTTTGTTCACATACACATGGTTAGCAGATGTTAATGCGAGTGTAGCGAAATGCTTGTGCTTCTAGTTCCGACCATGCAGTAATATCTAACACGTAATCTAACCTAACAATTTCCCAACAACTACCGTAAACACACAAGTGTAAAGTAATGAATAAGAATATGGTCATAAAATATATGAATGAGCGATGGCCGAACGGCATAGGGCAAGATGCAGTAGATGGTATAGAGTACAGTATATACATATGAGATGAGTAATGTAGGGTATGTAAACATTATATAAAGTGCCATTGTTTAAAGTAGGTAGTGATACATGTATTTACATCAAGATGCAAGATGCAGTAGATGGTATAGAGTACAGTATATACATATGAGATGAGTATGTAGAATATGTAAACATTAGTGGCATTGTTTTTAGTGGCTAGTGATACATTTATTACATACATTTTTCCATTATTAAAGTGGCTAGAGTTGAGTCAGTATGTTGGCAGCAGCCACTCAATGTTAGTGATGGCGTTTAACAGTCTGATGGCCTTGAGATAGAAGCTGTTTTTCAGTCTCTCGGTCCCGCTTTGATGCACCTGTACTGACCTCACCTTCTGGATGATAGCGGGGTGAACAGGCAGTGGCTCGGGTGGTTGTTGTCCTTGATGATCTTTTTGGCTTCCTGTGACATCGGTTGGTGTAGGTGTCCTGGAGGGCAGGTAGTTTTGCCCCCGGTGATGCGTTGTGGCAGACCTCACTACCTTCTGGAGAGCCTTACGGTTATGGGCGGAGCAGTTGCTGTACCAGGCGGTGATACAGCCCGACAGAATGCTCTCGATTGTGCATCTGTAGAAGTTTGTGAGTGTTTTTGGTGACAACGCTGAATTTCTTCAGGCCTCCTGAGTTGAAGAGGCGCTGGCAGCGCCTTCTTCACCACGCTGTCTGTGTGGGTGGACCATTTCAGTTTGTCCGTGATGTGTACGCCGAGGAACTTAAAACTTTCCACCCTCTCCACTACTGTCCCGTCAATGTGGATAGGGGGCTGCTCCCTCTGCTGTTTCCTGAAGTCCACGATCATCTCCTTTGTTTTTTTKACATCGAGTGTGAGGTTATTTTCCTGACACACTCCGAGGTTGATGCAGCCCACATGCTGATGATGTGGGCTGCATCACATAATATGTTATGATCTTCACAGTGCAGAACAGTAACTAGGTGCAGTAGCTGTATTGTGAAGTTTCTTTMATTTGGAATGCTAAAGGCTACTATTTAGGCCTACCTGCACATTAAYGCTGTGGAAAGACTTCCTATTCACATAATCTCCTTMATTTACTGAAGGAGCTATGATAGGAATATGAGTGCCATCTCTGCAGCCAATCACACCTGGAAACCTTAAAATATATAACATTTACTGATTAGTGCTTCAAGTCTAAAAGCTTCATACTAAATAAATGAATTATTGCTTAGACTGATTCTGTGGAATTCTTCTTTGATGAGTCTTGTGGGTCTGTGACTTCGGAACACCACAAAAGTGTACAGTAAACCTTTAAGTGCAAGAGTCACATTTCTGACAGCCTGGCAGAAGGTTTAAATTTGCTCAGCGTCACCAATGTTATATAGAAAACTCCTCTAGGCAAAAAAACGAAGTGCAACACAAAGAATTTGTTCCTCACTGAGAGCATGTCCACGCATGTCCACGTGTCATATGAAYGATATGAGGACTGAGAATAWTGTTCAGATGAATGATCGATTGTGCAGAAAAACCGAAAAGCTCCAACAGATAATCATCAGGGAATGATAAAACATCCAAGCAGGGTCTGATCACCTTCTCCCGACGGAGATTTATGCAGAGTATTTGTGCTTCAATATCAACTGGCTCTTCAAGAAAAGGTCACTCCATTTCTGACACTTCCTTCAGTCTGCAGGCTTCAGCTAAAGAGGGGGAGAAACTCAGGGTTAGTTGAAGAAAACCTGCCAGCGAGCAGGTTAGCTTCACGGAGTATGTTGCCATAGTAACTGACTCAGAGTTAAGCTGAACTGGCTTTGTGAAACCAAAAACCCAGAGTTTCCTTCAACTCTGAGTCAACTGAGTTTTCACTAAACCCGCTTTCTGAAACAGGGCCCAGATCAGCTGACTCCATTCCCTTGCAACCTGGTCCCTAACATAGGTGTGAAGTGCAGTATGCCACTAATCAATGTGGTCAGGGGATGGTAGCCTACCTCAGCAGTAAAAAGGCTACAAAGTTTGTCTGTTCAGTTTGTGCTTCTGTGTCCCAGGGCCAGGGGCCAAACAAGGTTTGCCAATGTTGAAATTTGGGTACCATAATAACATAATCCTGTGGTTGAAATTTCACCCTCAAAACATTATAAAAAAAATGTTTTCATACAAATGTATTTTCCATGTCACAATATGCTGACAAATTACATTGATTCACCCATGTAATGATGAACAGTGGCGAAGAAGGAGCTGACAAGGGGTCGAAGTATCAGAGTGGAATACATCAGGATCCAGTCAGCCGTGAAGCAGTTTGTGCCCAGTGGGTAGTCCAGTTTATTGGAACAGGACTAAGATGACATTTTTATTTATTACATTTTTTTATTGTTATTATTATTTATTATAGCTTCTTTTATTTAACTAGGCAAGTCAGTTAAGAACAAATTCTTATTTACATTGATGGCCTACCAAAAGGCAAAAGGCCTCCTGCAGGGAAGGGGGCTGGGATTAAAAATGTAAATAAAATATAAATATAGGACAATCCACAAATCACGACAAGAGAGACAACACAACACTACATAAAGACAACATAGCAAGGCAGCAACACAACAACATGGTAGCAACACAACATGGTACAGTACTGCAGCAGCACAAAACACGGGACAAACATTATTGGGCACAGATAACAGCACAAAGGGCAAGAAGGTAGAGACAACAATACATCCCGCGAAGCAGCCACAACTGTCAGTAAAAGTGTCCATGACTGAGTCTTTGAAAAAAGATATTGAGATATGAGGCATCCTTAAGGTGTCCGCATGCTTCCCAGCTGAAACAGCTCGGAAGAGTTGAGTTTTTTCCTTTAACAAGTCTGATGAGAAAGATATACTGCTCTCCTGGGAACAGGCCCAGATCCCTGTTATTTACGTGAAGACGAAGGAAAAGAGGACGCAGATTGGGCTGACTTTTGAGAATCCGTAGGTGAGCGAGTAAACTCCCACTGCCATCAATTCTATTTGCTAACATGCAATCATTGGAAAATAAAATTGATTACCTACGATTACGATTATCCTACCAACGGGACATTAAGAACTGTAATATCTTATGTTTCACAAAGTCGTGGCTGAACGACGAAACGGATAACAGAGAGCTGAAGGGATTTTCAATGCACCGGCAGAACAGAGAAGCTACGTCTGGTAAGACGAGGTGTGGGGGTGTGTGTCTTTTTGTCAATAACAGCTGGTGCGCAATGTCTAATATTAAAGAAGTCTCGAGGTATTGCTCACCTGAAGTAGAGTACCTTATGATAAGCTGTAGACCACACAATCTACCAAGAGAGTTTTCATCTACAGTGGGGAGAACAAGTATTTGATACACTGCCGATTTTGCAGGTTTTCCTACTTACAAAGCATGTAGAGGTCTGTAATTTGTATCATAGGTACACTTCAACTGTGAGAGACGGAATCTAAAACAAAAATCCAGAAAATCACATTGTATGATTTTTAAATAATTAATTTGCATTTTATTGCATGACATAAGTATTTGATCAACCTACCAACCAGTAAGAATTCCGGCTCTCACAGACCTGTTAGTTTTTCTTTAAGAAGCCTCCTGTTCTCCACTCATTCCTGTATTAACTGCACCTGTTTGAACTTGTTACCTGTATAAAAGACACCTGTCCACACACTCAATCAAACAGATTCCAACCTCTCCACAATGGCCAAGACCAAGAGAGCTGTGTAAGGACATCAGGGATAAAATTGTAGACCTGCACAAGGCTGGGATGGGCTACAGGACAATAGGCAAGCAGCTTGGTGAGAAGGAAACAACTGTTGGCACAATTATTAGAAAATGGAAGAAGTTCAAGATGACGGTCAATCACCTCGGTCTGGGGCTCCATGCAAGATTTCACCTCGTGGGGCATCAATGATCATGAGGAAGGTGAGGGATCAGCCAGAACTACACGGCAGGACCTGGTCAATGACCTGAAGAGAGCTGGGACCACAGTCTCAAAGAAAACCATTAGTAACACACTACGCCGTCATGGATTAAAATCCTGCAGCGCACGCAGGGTCCCCCTGCTTAAGCCAGTGCATGTCCAGGCCTGTCTGAAGTTTGCCAATGACCATCTGGATGATCCAGAGGAGGAATGGGAGAAGGTCATGTGGTCTGATGAGACAAAGAGCTTTTTGGTCTAACTCCACTCGCCATGTTTGAGGAAGAAGAAGTATGAGTACAAACCCAAGAACACCATCAACCAGTGAAGCATGGAGGTGGAAACATCATTCTTTGGGGATGCTTTTCTGCAAAGGGACAGGACGACTGCACCGTATTGAGGGGAGGATGGATGGGCCATGTATCGCGAGATCTTGGCCAACAACCTCCTTCCCTCAGTAAGAGCATTGAAGATGGGTCGTGGCTGGGTCTTCCAGCATGACAACGACACGAAGCACACAGCCATGGCAACTAAGGAGTGGCTCCGTAAGAAGCATCTCAAGGTCCTGGAGTGGCCTAGCCATTCTCCAGACCTGAACCCAATAGAAAATCTTTGGAGGGAGCTGAAAGTCCGTATTGCCAGCGACAGCCCCGAAACCTGAAGGATCTGGAGAAGATCTGTAGGAGGAGTGGGCCAAAATCCCTGCTGCAGTGTGTGCAAACCTAGTCAAGAACTACAGGAAACGTATGATCTCTGTAATTGCAAACAAAGGTTTCTGTACCAAATATTAAGTTCTGCTTTTCTGATGTATCAAATACTTATGTCATGCAATAAAATGCAAATTAATTATTTAAAAATCATACAATGTGATTTTCTGGATTTTTGTTTTGATTCCGTCTCTCATAGTTGAAGTGTACCTATGAATAAAAATTACAGACCTCTACATGCTTTGTAAGTAGGAAAACCTGCAAAATCGGCAGTGTATCAAATACTTGTTCTCCCCACTGTATATTATTCGTAGCCATCTATTTACCATCACAGACCGATGCTGGCTCCAAGACCACACTCAACCAACTCTACAAGGCCATAAGCAAACAAGAAAATGCTCATCCAGAAGCGGCGCTCCTAGTGGCAAGGGAATTTAATGCAGGCAAACTTAAATCTGTTTTACCAAATTTTTACCAGCATGTCACATGTGCAACCAGAGGGAGAAAAAACCTCTAGACCACCTTTACTCCACACACAGAAATGCATACAAAGTTCTCCCTCGCCCTCCATTTGGCAAATCTGACCACAATTCTATCCTCCTGATTCCTGCTTACAAACAAAAACTAAAGCAGGAAGTACCGGTGACTCGCTCAATACGGAAGTGGCCAGATGGCGTGGATGCTACGCTACAGGACTGTTTTGCTAGCACAGACTGGAATATGTTCCGAGATTCATCCAAAGGCATTGAGGAGTATACCACCTCAGTCAGACTTCATCAATAAGTGCATTGACGACGTCATCCTCACGGTGACCGGACGTACATATCCCAACCAGAAGCCATGGATCATAGGAAACATCCGCATCGATCTAAAGGCTAGAGCTGCCGCTTTCAAGGAGCGGGACACTAATCCAGACGCCTATAAGAAATTCCGCTATGCTCTCAGACGATCGAGCAAACAAGCAAAGCGTCAATACAGGATTAAGATTGAATCCTACTGCACCGGCTCTAATGCTCGTCGGATGTGGCAGGTTTTGAAAACTATTACGGACAATAAAGGGAAACCCAGACGCGAGCTGCCCAGTGACAACGAGCCAAATGCATTTTATGCTCGCTTCGAGGCAAGCAACACTGAAGCATGCACGAGAGCACCAGCTATTCTGGATGACTGTGTGATAACGCTCTCAGTAGCCGTTGTGAGCAAGACCTTTAAACAGGTCAACATTCACAAAGCCGCGGGGCCAGACGAATTACCAGAACGTGTACTCAAAGCATACGCGGACCAACTGGCAAGTGTCTTCATTGACATTTTCAACCTCTCCCTGACTGAGTCTGTAATACCTACATGTTTCAAGCAGACGACCATAGTCCCTATGCCCAAGGAAGCGAAGGTAACCTGCCTAAATGATTACCGCCCATTAGCACTCACGTTGGTAGCGATGAAGTGCTTTGAAAGGCTGGTCATGGCTCACAGCAACAGCATCCTCCCGGATACCCTAGACCCACTCCAATTCGCATACCGCCCCAACAGATCCACAGACGACGCAATCTCAATCGCACTCCACACTGCCCTTTCCCCCCTGGATAAAAGGAACACCTATGTGAGAATGCTGTTCATTGACTACAGCTCAGCGTTCAACACCATATAGTTCCCACGAAGCTCATCACTAAGCTAAGGACCCTGGGACTAAACACCTATCTATGCAGGACAACAACCTGGCACCACCAAAGGAGCTGATCATGGACTACAGGAAAAGGTAGGCCGAACAGGCCCCCATTAAGATCAATGTGGCTGTAGTGGAGCGGGTTAAGAGGTTCAAGTTCCTTGGTGTCCACATCAGCAACGATCTATCATGGTCCAAACACACCAAGACAGTCGTGAAGAGGGCACGACAAAATCTTTTCCCCTTCAGGAGACTGAAAAGATTTGGCATGGGTCCCCAGATCCTCAAAAAGTTCTACAGCTGCACCATCAAGAGCATCCTGACCAGTTGCATCACCGCCTGGTATAGCAACTGCTTCGGCATCTGACCGTAAGGCGCTACAGAGGGTAGTGCGTACAGCCCAGKACATCACTGGGGCCAAGCTTCCTGCAATCCAGTACCTGTATAGTAGGCGGTATCAGAGGAAAGCCCATAAAATTGTCAGAGACTCCAGTCACCCAAGTCATAGACTGTTTTCTCTGCTACTGCATGGCAAGTGGTAACGGAGCGCCAAGTCTAGGACTTAAAGGCTCCTTAACAGCTTCTACCCCCAAGCCATAAGCCTGCTGAACTATTAATCAAATGGCCACCGGACTATTACATTGACCTCACCCCCCCTCCATTTGTTTTGTACACTGTTGCRACTCGCTGTTTATTATCTATGCAGTCACTTCACCCCTACCTACATGTACAAATTACTTCTAACCTGTACCCCCACATACTGACTCGGTACCGGTACCTCCTGTATATAGCCTCGTTATGTTATTGTGTTACTTTTTACTTTTTTATAATTTTTTAATTGAGTTAAGAAAATATTTACCAAATAAACTATTCTTGAACTGCACTGTTGGTTAAGGGCTTGTAAGTAAGCATTTCACGGTAAGGTCTACACTTGTTGTATTTGGCACATGTGACAAATAAAGTTAGAATTTATTTGATTTTGTGATGTTTTTGTTTGTTTTGGACTTTGATAAGTTTTTTTTCTCAGTTGTTCGTGCACACATTTTTTCTTGAGGCAAGCCTGAAGTTGGTAGCCAAAGTGTACGCCCCTTCTTCTGTGATTGGTCAACAGTAGGGATTCTTCAGTAAAGTCTGTCATTCAACAAGAGACGACTTGTTTTCATTACCATTTTGTAACGGTCGTCATAGTCGTTCTCCTCCTCAGACGAGGAGGAGCATGGATCGGACCAAGACGCAGAGTGGAAAGTGGTCATTATTTAATGAACGTAAACTGAACACTTACAAATACAAAAAAACAACAAACGTGACAAAACCGAAAACAGTCCCGTGTGGCACGAACACTGACACGAGATACAAACACCCACAAAACACACGTGAAACCCAGGCTGCCTAAGTATGATTCTCAATCAGGGACAACGATTGACATCTGCCTCTGATTGAGAATCATACCCGGCCGAACACAAACATCCCAACATAGAAAATCACACATAGACAAACCCACCCAACTCACGCCCTGACCAACTAAATAAATACAAGACAAAAGAAAACAGGTCAGGAACGTGACACATTTTTTMATTGAGAAATACTGCACCAAACATCTTAGTTGTATAAAGTTGCGCAAATAAGATATCTTTGGCAAAAACGTCAAAATGAATGACAGATTTCTTGAGTTAGAGTTATCTTCGAGTCATTCTGACTATTTTGAGGAAGTGTATACTGACAATTGCGTCTCAAAATGGACAAACAGTACTATTGCTGTTTCTTTCTCGTTTTTCAAGTGAAGGTCTTTTAAGGGAGTATGCGAGCACACTTGTTCGGTTCGCCTTGTCGACTTTGGATAGAAAGGAAAGGAAGCATGCTGACGCCTTTACATGTAACGCCCGTCGCAAGAAGTGGACCAAGGAGCAGCGTGGGACGTGTTCATGATTCTTTATTTCCTCAGAACACCAAACAAAACAACAAAAGAATAACAAACGTCACATTCTGTAAGGCTACACAGAGCTAACAAAAAACAACATCCCACAACCTAAGGTGGCAAAACAGGCTGCCTAAGTATGATTCCCAATCAGAGACAACGATAGACAGCTGTCCCTGATAGAGAACCATACCCGGCCAAAACATAGAAACACAAAACATAGAATGCCCACCCCATATCACACCCTGACCTAACCAAATAGAGAAATAAAACAGCTCTCTAAGGTCAGGGCGTGATATTACACATTCTGATGTTCAGGGATATAATAGAAAACCATGGCGCTACCATCTCCCTTGCATTACTGTACCATACCACTTGCATACCCTATAGCATTGACAGCACTCAAACCTCTCTGGTACAGAACACATTATCATAATAAAAACAATTATAATAAATAGCATTTGTAGAGCTCTTTTCATTTACATTTGTAAATCACAAAGCTCTAAAGTGCTAATGACTCCATTCCGGAATATGACTCAGTTCCAGAATATATTTAAACTCAAACATCTACCACACAATATGATGGGTAGTTGATGTTTGCATCGTGCCAATGACCCCTGCTGTCTCCTGTCTGTCCACAGTGGCCCCTATATTGGCCTTCCAGGCTGTTAGGAGGGCCACCAGACTGCAATTCAGAGAGAGTGCCGGTCCCCTACGGACATTGATTTCAGCAAAGCACGGTGACATTTGGGCTAATTAGCGCTGGGCGACCGTGCAGTTCACTCTATAAAAATAATCCGAAACGCTTCAACCGACAGCTGTAAAAAACGGGTCGGCGATACTTGGTAATGATGAACAGTGGCGAAGAGGGAGCCGACCAGGGRTCGACATGTCAGAGTGGAATATATCAGGATCCAGTCAGCCGTGAAGCACCTTGTTTTTCTCCCATTCTAATCAATTGAGTTCTGCCTTGGTCTGTACAGATGTAGAATCTTAATTTGAGCCAGTTTGCTACTAGGAAAATAATACTGCAGCAACAGGAAATGTAAATTATTTGTGTATTATAATTAATGGCATTTTTTTGGAGGGGTTGATACATTTTTCGTTAGGGCAATTTAAGTCTGACATTTTAAATGGAAATAGCAAACTTTAGAAGCCTTTTTAAACATAGAATGCACAACAAGTTTGCATCTCCTGCTGTGTAGAAAWTTATCAGTAATAAAAGAGTGATCAAATTAAGATCCTCATTTGTACTTGTAATCAGACATAGTGTACCGTACCAGGCGAGAAACCATATGGTAGATTACATTCGTAAAAGGTGGATACATATGTGAAGGCAGAGTTTTTATGAGTTAAATGGTTACAAAGGAGCATTTAAGCTTTGTCTACACTTTGCATAGAAACACAAGGTTTATCTTTAATGTAGCCCTTTACACTCGTACCCGTATATGTATATTTGGGCACTGATAAGCACCTAAATTGGAACACAGTGGCTGTACAGTATAACATCAGAGCTCAGGCTCTACGCTTCACAGCGCTGTATGGGTTGACTGACAGCCTTTCTGAACTTGCCCCCATGCCCCTTCCTAATTGGGCAATTTTTGCTGCTGCAGCATTGCTCATCTTCACAGTGGGAATCCAGTCAAGATGGGTGTCTTGAGCTCAGCTGGTGAAYCTACAACATAAACAAATGAAAAGAACACCTGATGTTAGAATATCACTTCTTAAGGTCAACTACAGAGGGTTGCCAGGTGACACGACGCCTCCTGGAGTCCATGATGGAAGACCACCACATCAGTTCTACAGACAACAACAGCAGAGTTTGAAGTTTTGGGGAAGCAATTTTTTCACCATAATAATGCACCTTATAGTAAATTATTGCATCCATCTATCATTGCATTTGCAGACTAATAAAGCCTATTATTACTAATGTGATGAGTAGATTGGATAGTCATAATTTATTAGGCTAATAATATAACTCAATCTAATCACTGTGTACGGCTGAGCGGATAGTGGCAGAGGCCTATAGGCTATATCAGAGACATTTCTTTTTTTCCTTTGCACAGGAAAAATGTGACCTTTGATAAAAACATTTAAGGCAATTCTACYACACTTTATATGACTGGAGACATTAGCWGAATATTTTTAATATKACAAATCAAGGGGTAGCATAGGTCTRCTCTGCTGACACTGACAAACAGATCAATAAAAATGTATTGAATGCAACCATCTAATCTAGGCCTAAGAAAAGCAGAGACACACATTCCACAATATGATGTCCGTCTAGCCTACAGAAGGACACTATTGTAAAGAAAAACAACTCCTGTTGCACTGACCCAATGACAATTTGTTGAGAACTTTATTCATAAGAGGATGGGAAATGTATGGACATTACAGCATAGGACAAAGGCCTCAATGGGATAGGACAACCTGCTGTGTTGACTATTGGTTGTTCCAGCCCAACAATAGATTTAATATTTCTACACGAAAACACCTGAATGAATTAAATACAAACAAACAAGACAGCTCATGGTATAGGTGACTTGAAGAAGTGGTATTCTAACATCAGGTGTCCTTTTCATTTGTTTATGTACTGTAGGTTCACCAGCTGACCTCTATCAAGACACCCATATTGACTGGATTCAGTTTCTACTTCTACCCCTTCTGTTGTGCCATTCGAGTAGAGAGCACCTTCACCTTGTTGTCATGACAAAAGTGCCCCCTTAAACCAAATGAGAGGTTTAGCGATAACTGCTGATAAATAAATTATTTACATGTATGAATATATAAAATGCCATTTGGATCATGTAAAAAACTATTGTTTATGATATTGTAAACATACTGTACCTTAAAGCAAATTCACATAGGAATGTGAGTTATAGATCTGTTCTATGTGCGCTATTTCTATGCTTCCCGTTGTTGATTATTGAAAATATATTTCACAGCGGTTTAAATGGTACAATGATTCTCTACACGATACAGTGCAATCGGAAAGTATTCAGACCCCTTGACTTTTTCCACATTTTGTTACGTTACAGCCTTATTCCAAAATGTATTAAATWGTTTTTTCCCCCCTCATCAATCTACACACAATACCCCATAACGACAAAGCAAAAACAGGTTTTTATAAATTTGAGCAAATTTATAAAAAAAGAAACCCTGAAATATCACATTTACATAAGTATTCAGACCCTTTACTCAGTACTTCGTTGAAGCACCTTTGGCAGCGATTACAGCCTCGAGTCTTCTTGGGTATGACGCTACAAGCTTGGCACAGATGTATTTGGGGAGTTTCTCCCATTCTTCTCTGCAGATCCTCTCAAGCTCTGTCAGGTTGAATGGGGAGTGTTGCTGCACAGCTATTTTCAGGTCTCTCCAGATATGTTTCGATCAGGTTCAAGTCTGGGCTCTGGTTGAGCCCCTCAAAGACATTCAGAGACTTGTTCTGAAGCCACTCCTGCGTTGTCCTGGCTGTGTGCTTAGGGTCGTTGTCCTATTGGAAGGTAAACCTTCGCCCCAGTCTGAGGTCCTAAGCGCTGTGGAGCAGGTTTTCATCAAGGATCTCTCTGTACTTTGCTCCGTACAGTACATGTTTCACACAACCCTGACTAGTCTCCCAGTCCTTGCAGCTGAAAAACATCCCCACAGCATGATGCTGCCACCACTATGCTTCACCGTAGGGATGGTGCCAGGTTTCCTCCAGACGTGACACTTGGCATTCAAATCAAATTTTATTTGTCACATACACATGGCTAGCAGATGTTAATGTGAGTGTAGCGAAATGCTTGTGCTTCTAGTTCCGACCATGCAGTAATTTCTAACAAGTAATCTAACCTAACAATTTCCCAACAACTACCTTATACACACAAGTTTAAAGGAATGAATAACAATATGTACAAAAAATATATGAAAGAGCGATGGCTGAACGGCATAGGCAAGATGCAGTATATAGTATAGAGTACAGTATATACATATGAGATGAGTAATGTAGGTATGTAAACATTATATAAAGTGGCATTGTTTAAAGTGGCTAGTGATACATGTATTACATACATTTTTCATTATTAAAGTGGCCAAAGAGTTCAATCTTGGTTTTATCAGACCAGAGAACCTTCARGTGCCTTTTGGCAAACTCCAAGCGATCTGTCATGTGCATTTTACTGAGGAGTGGCTTCCGGCTGGCCACTCTACCATAAAGGCCCGGTCGGTGGAGTGCTGCAGAGATGGTTGTCCTTCTGGAAGGTTCTCCCATCTCCACAGADGAACTCTGGAGCTCTGTCAGAGTGACCATTGGGTTCTTGGTCACCTCCCTGAGCAAGACCCTTCTCCCCCGATTGCTCAGTTTGGCCGGGCGGCCAGCTCTAGGAAGAGTCATGGTGGTTCCAAACTTCTTCTATTTAAGAATGGAGGCCACTGTGTTCTTGGGGACCTTTAATGCTGTAGAAATGTTTTGGTACTCTTCCCCAGATCTGTGCCTCGACACAATCCTGTCTTGGAGGTCTAAGGACACTTCCTTCGACTTCATGGCTTGGTTTTTGCTCTGACATCCACTGTCAACTGTGGGACCTTAAATAGACAGGTGTGTGCCTTTCCCGATCATCTCCAATCAATTTAAATTTACCACAGGTGGACTTCAATCAAGTTGTTGAAACATCAAGGATGAGCTCCATTTCGAGTCTCATAGCAAAGGGTCAGAATACCTAAATTAAAGGTATTTGTTTTTATTTCATATTTTGCAAAATTGTCTTAACCAATTTTCGCTTTGTCATCACRGGGTATTGTTTGTAGATTGATGAGGAAAAATATTTAATACATTTTAGAATAAGGCTGTAACGTAACAAAATGTGGAAAAAGGGAAGGGGTCTGAATAATTTCCGAAAGCTTTTCTTGCTTGTTTTGTCACATGAACTGAAATTAGGCAAACTATTTGAATTTTAGCAACCATGAAATGGCTGAGCGAATTTTGCATATTGCTCCTTTAAAAGTAAGCTATATTGTTGTATGGGTGAAATGAAAACTATTCTCTGCTTTTCCTTGCCTCATTGAATAAAATGTATTTCTTATAGCCTAACTAGTCTTTCTTTCTTTTACAATTTAAACACATTTAGSACAGACAATGTAATTGTCTTTATTATCACGTTATCACTTCATTATCACTCCTGCAAGAAAATTATCTGGAATTGAACTTGGTAGTAGTAGTTGTGTGTATGTTTTTTGAGTTAAGGATCCCATAATCTCCTGCTTTAAGACATTTAACTATCTAGATTACAAGGGCTGGATTTGCACTTAACAATTTCATGTCATGTCAGCAAATTAAGTTCAAATGCCGAGACTCTGGAGCCCATCTCTGCTGCGCTGTATCAGCACAATGATCAGCGCCATACAGCTAGGATGTTTTTTGTGTAATGAATATAGACTACAAGAAAGATAGAGCAATTCACCTATTACAAACAGCCTACAGTTGAAGTCATAAGTTTACATACACCTTAGCCAAATACATTTAAACTCAGTTTTTCACAATTCCTGACATTTAATCCTCGTAAAAATTCCCTGCCTTAGGTCAGTTAGGATCACCACTTTTTTTTAAGAATGTGAAATGTCAGAATAATAGTAGAGAGAATGATTTATTTCAGCGTTTATTTCTTACATCACATTCCCAGTGGGTCAGAAGTTTACATACGCTCAATTAGTATTTGGTAGCATTGCCTTWAAMWWKTTWAACTTGGGTCAAACGTTTCGGGAAGCTTTCCACAAGCTTCCCACAGTAATTTGGGTGAATTTTGGCCCATTCCTCCTGACAGAGCTGGTGTAACTGAGTCAGATTTGTAGACCTCCTTGTTCGCACACGCTTTTTCAGTTCTGCCCACAAATCTTCTATGGGATTGAGGTCAGGGCGTTGTGATGGCCACTCCAATACCTTGACTTTGTTGTCCTTAAGACATTTTGCTACAACTTTGGAAGTATGCTTGGAGTCATTGTCGATTTGGGAGACCTATTTGCGACCAAGCTTTAACTTCCTGACTGATATCTTGAGATGTTGCTTCAATATATCCACATATTTTTCCTGCCTTATTATGCCATCTATTTTGTGAAGTGCACCAGTCCCTCCTGCAGCAAAGCACCCCCACAACATGATGCTGCCACCCCCGTCCTTCACAGTTGGGATGGTGTTCTTCGGCTTGCAAGCCTCCCCCTTTTTCCTCCAAACATAACGATGGTCATTATGGCCAAACAGTTCTATTTTTGTTTCATTGACCAGAGGACATTTCTCCAAAAAGTACAATCTTTGTCCCCATGTGCAGTTGCAAACCGTAGTCTGGCTATTTTATGGCGGTGTTGGAGCAGTGGCTTCTTCCTTGCTGAGCGGCCTTTCAGGTTATGTCGATAAGGGCTCGTTTTACTGTGGTTATAGATACTTCTGTACCTGTTTCCTCCAGCATCTTCACAAGGTCCTTTGCTGTTGTTCTGGGATTGATTTCCACTTTTCGCACCAAAGTACGTTCATCTCTAGGAGACAGAAACGCATCTCCTTCCTGAGCGGTATGACGACTGCGTGGTCCCATGGTGTTTATACTTGCGCACCATTGTTTGTACAGATGAACGTGGTATCTTCAGGCGTTTGGAAATTGCTCCCAAGGATGAACCATACTTGTGGACGTCTACAATTTTGGCTGATTTATTTWGATTTTCCCATGATGTCAAGCAAAGAAGCACTGATTTTGAAGGTAGGCCTTGAAATACATCCACAGGTACAACTCCAATTGACTCAAATGATGTCAATTAGCCTATCAGAAGCTTCTAAAGCCATGACATAATTTTCTGGAATTTGCAAGCTGTTTAAAGGCACAGTCAACTTAGTGTATGTAAACTTTTGACCCACTGGAATTGTTATACAGTGAATTATAAGTGAAATAATCTGTCTGTAAACAATTGTTGGAAAAATTACTTGTGTTATGCACAAAGTAGATGTCCTAACCAACTTGCCAAAACTATAGTTTGTTAACAAGAAGTTTGTGGAGTGGTTGAAAAACAAGTTTAAATGACTACAACCTAAGTGTATGTAAACTTCCGACTTCAACTGTATGTGAAAGCAGTCGTACACACAGCTGTCTTACCAAAATAATGCAAACTAAATGCTGAAAGTAGTAGCCTAGTTATTCATTTATGCTAACAAAAATACAGAATAGCAGTTTGGCTTGGAATACCAACACAAGTGCGAATGCGAATGAATGTGAACAGAACAGTTGTACCAACAACATATCAGATTGATAAAGAAATGACACAATCTATATTTAGGTTGGTTACATTAACAGTAAACAAAAGGAGAATGGAGATCCAAATAACCAAAACATAGCCTACAGCCTACTACAGTGAGATGCAGCCATGCACAGCTGTCTTGCCAAACAAATAGGCCTATACAGGCCCGCTTCCAACATGGAAAATCATGCGCTCGCTCATGAGTTAAGCAACACATTGTAATATGTCACAATAGACTTATGTGAATCAAATTTGACCTATGTAATCAATTAAGTAATGCCAGCATACCATAAACACGTTTCCAATATGTACAGTTCTATTTACAGCTACGATAACCAATAGGCTACCAAGAACACCATAATAGCATCTGCAGTAACCGAGTATTCCAGCCACTCTCTTCCTATGAACCAGTTGCTATTAAATTAACATTTTTGGACAGAAAACCTGAGGCTACGGTAAGATTCTAGGCTAACCTGGGCTGGCTCTACTGTGGAGCCATTATCCTGGCAGTGCTTGTGGAGGGGTGGGTAGGCTCTACACACGGAGCTAGTTGGAGCTCGGCAGCATCAATCGCTGCTGGGCTCAGCTGCAAAATGGCTTCACAAGACTGATATCCTGAGAAAGAGTGACAATCAAGTGCAACAAATTGGAGGGATTACAACTGACAAAAAGGTAATGTTCATTTGAGAAAACAACTCAGAAACACAGACAAATCAGAGACAGATTCCGTTCCCCTCTTTGTTACAGGATTGTGATCTGTGATTAATCAACATTAACACTAGTTCATCTTGAATAATAGTTTTAAATTAACAATTAAAACTTAACTTCAAAGAATCAACACTATTTCATACCATTTCAAAGTGTACAAGTAAGTTTACATATTAGTTAAGGTTAGACATCTTAGTAACAAGTAGGCTAGTATTACTAAAGCAGAACTTTGCTTGAACAAAATTCTAAATACAGTTAATCTTAATGTTCTGATGCCGTTCAGGCAGTTTAGAATATTGATGAGGGATTTATTTGTGAAGGAATGTACCCCTTTCTGGGTGATTTGTGATGTTTTACTTGTGCTTCCCATGACTGTGTTTTTGTATTTTAATGTGTATATACACATATGTATATTTGGGTTGTATTGGGCAGGACAAAGAGACCTAGGTCCCTCTTTGGGCTAGGGGGCAGTATTTTCACGTCCGGATGAAAAGTGTGCCCAAAGTAAACTGCCTGTTACTCAGGCCCAGAAGCTAGGATATGCATATAATTGGTAGATTTGGATGGAAAACACTCTACAGTTTCTAGAACTGTTACAATAATGCCTGTGAGTATAACAGAACTGATATGGCAGGCGAAACCCAGAGGACAAATCATCCACAAAAACAAAATGTTCAGCCTACCACTGTTTCCAATGGCTCACAGATTGCAGTTCCTAGGGTCAACAGTCTTTAGAAAGAGTTTCAGGGTGGTTTTTGGAAAAATGAGCTAGAAGTTGTAGTTCTTCTAAGTGGCTCCCATTTTGGCTGTAGTGTTTCCATGCACGTGGATGAAAGCGCGGTCTTTGTTATTTATCTCCGGTAATGAACATACTATTCTCCGTCTTAAATTTGATCGTTTATTTACGTATTAGGGTACCTGAGGTTTGATTATAAACATTGTTTGACTTGTTTGGATAATTTTGTATGCATTTTGAAGGAGGGAAGCCGGTGGATTATTGAATGAAGCGCGCCAGCTAAACTGAGTTTTTATGGATATAAAGAAGGACTTTATCGAACAAAAGGACCATTTGTGATGTAACTTGGACATTTTGGAGTGCCAACAGAAGAAGATCTTCAAAGGTAAGGCATTTATTATATCGCTATTTCTGACTTTCGTGTCGCACCTGCCTGGTTTGAAAATGTTTTTCATGCATTTGTATGCGGGGCGCTGTCTTCAGATAATCGCATGGTGTGCTTTCGCCGTAAAGCCTTTTTGAAATCTGACACAGCGGCTGGATTAACAAGAAGTTAAGCTTTATTTTGATGTATTACACTTGTATTTTCATGAATGTTAAATATTTATATTTCTGTAATTTGAATATCGCGCTCTGCAATTTCACCGGATGTTGTCCAGGTGTCCCGCTAGCAGCACGTCTAGCCATAACAGGTTTAATGTCTTCCCTGGAAAAATAAAGGTAACATATTTTATAATAATTATTTCAAGTGAACAAAACATAGTCAATACCAGGTGTCCAACCTCGCTCCACTGATCTCTGGTCTATTTAGGGAGGAGACTTCTATTCCAGCCCAGCAATAGCACATGTGATCAACTAATTAGGTTTGACAAATTGAATCAGTTGTGTTAGTGCTGGGTTGGAACAGAAGCCTGCACACCCAGCAGGTTTGGTCTGCTGCAGTTGTAAACGGTTTATACACTGTGTTTGACTTTTAAACTGTTTCTATTTACAACATTTGCTAACATAGCTACACATACAGTGTTCAAAACATTAGGAACACCTTCCTAATGTGGGCACATTTGGGCAGTCTTTGAACCTAAATTCAATGGTTCATTGGATCAGTCTAAAACTTTGCACATACACTGCTGCTATGTAGTGGCCAAAATCTAAATTGCGCCTGGGCTGGAATAATACATTATGGCCTTATGGTCTCTTGCATGTCAAAGATGGTACAAAAAAAGAATACATTTTTTCCCCCCCTTTGTATTATCTTTTACCAGATCTAATTGAATGCATTATGATTAACGATGTGGTGTGATCATAACAACATACAGGAACTCAAGTCCTTTTGTTCACCTGACCTAGAATTCCAATCAAATGCCGACCGCATTATCTACCAAGAGAMTTCTCTTCGATCATAATCACAGTCGTGTATATCCCCCCAAGCAGACACATCAACGGCCCTGAAAGAACTTAATTTGAAGTTATGTAAACCACATATCCTGAGGCTGCATTTATTGTAGCTGGAGATTTTAACAAGGACAATCTGAAAACAAGGCTCCCTAAATTTTATCAGCATATCGAATGCGCGACCCGGGCTGGCAAAACCCTGGATCATTGTAATTCTAACTACCGCCAACCTCTCTTTCTAAAATTATCTCCCGAAATTGTTGCAAACCCTATTACTAGCCTGTTCAACCTCTTTTTCGTATCGTCTGAGATTCCCATAGATTGGAAAGCTGCCGCGGTCATACCCCTCTTCAAAGGGGGAGACACTCTAGACCCAAACTGCTACAGACCTATATCTATTCTACCCTGCCTTTCTAAGGTCTTTGAAAGCCAAGTTAACAAACAGATTACCGACCATTTCGAATCTCACTGTACCTTCTCCGCTATGCAATCTGGTTTCAGAGCTGGTCATGGGTGCACCTCAGCCACGCTCAAGGTCCTAGACGATATCATAACCGCCATCGATAAGAGACATTACTGTGCAGCCGTATTCATCAACCTGGCTAAGGCTTTCGACTCTGTTAATCACAACATTCTTATTGGCAGACTCAACAGCCTTGGTTTCTCAAATGATTGCCTCGCTTGGTTCACCAACTACTTCCCCTGATAGAGTTCAGTATGTCAAATCGGAGGGCCTGTTGTCCGGACCTCTGGCAGTCTCTATGGGGGTGCCACACGGTTCCATTCTCGGGCCGACTCTCTTCTCTGTATACATCAATGATGTCGCTCTCGCTGCTGGTGATTCTTTGATCCACCTCTACGCAGATGACACCATTCTGTATACCTCTGGCCCTTCGTTGGACACTGTGTTAACAAACCTCCAGACGAGCTTCAATGCCATACAAACACTACATCCGTGGCCTCTAAACTGCTCTTAAATGCAAGTAAAACTAAATGCATGCTCTTCAACCGATCGCTGCCCGCAACTGCCCGCCCATCCAGCGCATCCTACTTTGGACGGTTCGACTTAGAATATGTGGACAACTACAAATACCTAGTGTCTGGTAGACTGTAAACTCTCCTTCAGACTCACATTAAACATCTCCAATCCAAAATGTAATCTAGAATCGGCTTCCTATTTCGCAACAAAGCATCCTTCACTCATGCTGCCAAACCTACCCTCGTAAAACTGACCATCCTACCGATCCTCGACTGTAGCGATGTCATTTACAAAATAGCCTCAAACACTCTACTCACAAATTGGATGCAGTCTATCACATGCCATCCGTTTTGTCACCAAAGCCCTATATACCTCTCACCACTGCGACCTGTATGATCTCGTTGGCTGGCCCTCGCTTCATACTCGTCGCCAAACCCACTGGCTCCAGGTCATCTACAAGTCTCTGCTAGGTAAAGCCCCGCCTTATCTCAGCTCACTGTCACCATAGCAGCACCCACCCGTAGCACACGCTCCAGCAGGTATATCTCACTGGTCACCCCCAAAGCCAATTCTTCCTTTGGCCGCCTCTCCTTCAGTTCTCTGCTGCCAGTGACTGGAACGAAACTGCAAAAATCTCTTAAGCTGAGACTCTTACCTCCCTCACTAGCTTTAAGCACCAGCTGTCAGAGCAACTCACAGATCACTGCACCTGTACATAGCTCATCTCTAAATAGCCCATCCATCTTCCTCATCCCTATACTGTATTTATTTATTTATTTATCTTGCTCCTTTGCACCCCAGTATCTCAACTTGCACATTCATCTTCTGCAATCCTACCATTCCAGTGTTTAATTGCTATATTGTAATTACTTTGCCCCATGGCCAATTTATTGCCTTACCTCTCTTATCCTACCTCATTTGCACATGCTGTATATAGATTTTTCTACTGTATTATTGATTGTATGTTTTTTATCCATGTGTAACTCTGTGTTGTTGTATGTGTCGAACTTGCTTCTTCATCTTGGCCAGGTCGCTGTTGCAAATGAGAACTTGTTCTCAACTAGCCTACCTGGTTAAATAAAGGTGAAATAAAAAAAATACAAAAATACAAAGCCCTCACACGCCCTCCTTTCGGAAAATCTGACCACAATTCCATTTTGTTGCTCCCAGCCTATAGACAGAAACTAAAACAGGAAGCGCCCGTGCTCAGGTCTGTTCAACGCTGGTCCGACCAATCGGATTCCACGCTTCAAGATTGCTTCGATCACGTGGACTGGGATATGTTCCGCATAGCGTCGGACAATAACATTGATGAATACGCTGATTCGGTGAGCGAGTTTATTAGCAAGTGCATCGGGGATGTTGTACCCACAGCGTCTATTAAAACATTCCCCAATCAGAAACCGTGGATTGATGGCAGCATTCGCGCAAAACTGAAAGCGCAAACCACTGCTTTGAAGGTGGACAAGGTGACCGGAAACATGACTGAATACAAACAGTGTAGCTATTCCCTCTGCAAGGCAATCAAACAAGCTAAGCATCAATATAAAGACAAAGTAGAGTCGCAATTCAACGGCTCAGACATGAGAGGTATGTGGCAGGGTCTACAGGGTCTACAGTCAGACTACAAATGGAAAACCAGCCCCGTTGCGGACCACGATGTCTTGCTCCTAGACAAACTAAACAACTTCTTTGCTCGCTTTGAGGACAATACAGTGCCACTGTCACCGCCCGCTACCAAAACCTGTGGGCTCTCCTTCACTGCAGCCAACGTGAGTAAAACATTTAAATGTGTTACGCATCCCCAGCTGTGTCCTCAGAGCATGCGCAGACCAGCTGGCTGGTGTGTTTACGGACATATTCAATCAATCCTTATCCCAGTCTGCTGTTCCCACATGCTTCAAGAGGGCCACCATTGTTCCTGTTCCCAAGAAAGTGAAGGTAACTGAGCTAAATGACTATCGCTCCGTAGCACTCACTTCCGTCATCATGAAGTGCTTTGAGAGACTAGTAGAGGACCATATCACCTCCACCCTACCTGACACCCTAGACCCACTCCAATTTGCTTACCGCCACAATAGGTCCACAGACGACGCAATCGCAATCACACTGCACACTGCCCTAACCCATCTGGACAAGAAGAATAGTTATGTAAGAATGCTGTTCATCGACTACAGCTCAGCATTTAACACCATAGTACCCTCCAAACTCGTCATTAAGCTCGAGACGCTGGGTCTCAACCCCGCCCTGTGCAACTGGATCCTGGACTTCCTGACGGTGGGTAACAACATCTTCACCCCGCTGATCCTCAACACTGGGGCCCCACAAGGGTGCGTTCTCAGACCTCTCCTATACTCCCTGTTCACCCACGACTGCGTGGCCATGCACGCCTCCAACTCAATCATCAAGTTTGCAGACGGCACTACAGTGGTAGGCTTGATTACCAACAACGACGAGACGGCCTACAGGGAGGAGGTGAGGGCCCTCGGAGTGTGGTGTCAGGAAAATAACCTCACACTCAATGTCAACAAAACAAAGGAGATGATCGTGGACTTCAGGAAACAGCAAAGGGAGCAGCCCCCTATCCACAGACGAGACAGTAGTGGAGAAGGTGGAAAGTTTTAAGTACCTCGGCGTACACATCACGTACAAACTGAAATGGTCCACCCATTCAGGAGGCTGAAGAAATTCGGCTAGTCACCAAAAACACTCAAACTTTTACAGATGCACAATCGGGCTGTATCACCGCCTGGTATGGCAACTGCTCCGCCCACAACCGTAAGGCTCTCCAGAGGGTAGTGAGGTCTGCACAACGCATCACCGGGGGCAACCTACCTGCCCTCCAGGACACCTACACCACCCGATGTCACAGGAAGGCCAAAAAGATCATCAAGGACAACAACCACCTGAGTCACTGCCTGTTCACCCCGCTATCATCCAGAAGGCGAGGTCAGTACAGGTGCATCAAAGCAGGGAAACGAGAGACTGAAAAACAGCTTCTATCTCAAGGCCATCAGACTGTTAAACAGCCATCACTAACATTGAGTGGCTGCTGCCAACATACTGACTCAACTCCAGCCACTTGAAAAATGTATGTAATAAATGTATCACTAGCCACTTTAACCTGTCTAGGACAGGGGTTCCGCCCACATTCCACTGAAAAGGCAGCGCGTGAAATTGCAAAAGATATTTTGTAGAAATATTTAACTTTCACACATTAACAAGTCCAATAGAGCAAATGAAAGATAAACATCTTGTGAATCCAGCCAACATGTCCGATTTTTTTAAATGTTTTACAGCGAAAACACCACGTATATTTATGTTAGCTCACCACCAAATACAAAAAAGCACAGACATTTCTTTCACAGCACAGGTAGCTTGCACAAAACCAACCAAACTAACCAAGAACCAACCAAACTAACCAAGAAACAACTTCATCAGATGACAGTCTTATAACATGTTATACAATAAATCTATGTTTTGTTCGAAAAATGTGCATATTTGAGGTATAAATCATAGTACATTTGCACTACCATCACAAATAGCACCGGAGCAGCCAGAGTAATTACAGAGACCAACGTGAAATACCTAAATACTCATCATAAAACATTTATAAAAATACATGGTGTACAGCAAATGAAAGACAAACATCTTGTGAATCCAGCCAATATTTCAGATTTTTAAGTGTTTTACAACGAAAAACACAATATAGCATATATTAGCTTACCACAATAGCAAAAACACAACCCATTTATCAGCGGCAAAAGTTAGCGATCGCAAAAAAACAGCAAAAGATATATAATTTTCACTAACCTTGGCAAGCTTCATCAGATGACAGTCCTATAACCTTTGTCAATATAGGGGTGCTGTTTCAACATTAGCATTATCGTCTCCAAATATAACTGCCTCATACTCAATTCTTGCTCGTACAATATGCATATTATTGTTATTATTGGATAGAAAACACTCTCTAGTTTCTATAGACGTTTGAATATGTCTCTGAGTGAAACAGAACTCATTCTACAGCACTTTTCCTGATATGGAGTGAGATTTCAGAAATTTGCCTCTGGTCCCAGGTCAGTTTTAAAGTCCGTGTAAATCCTATGAGGATACAAACACTGCCCATGCCTTCCTCTAGATGTCAGTAAGAGGTGACAATTTGAATGGAGTCGATTGCGCAATCAGGGCCCGTATAAAACAGAAAAGACCGGATGTACCTTCTTTCCTGCTGCGCCTCACGCAAGGTGGACGTCGGACTCTCTCTCTTTCCAAGCGTTGGTTTAGCCACTTATATATCGCCGGTCATGTTTTTACTCGTTATAGGTGTTAAAACCTGTTATGGCTGCAGGGGCGTATTGGAAAAAACTGGAAAATATGTGCCAATTTTCAAACGGCCTCTTAATCAATTTTTGCTCTTACAATATGCATATTAATATTAATATTGGATAGAAAACAATCTCTAGTTTCTAAAACCGTTCTAATTTTTCTCTGAGTGGTACAGAAGTCATTTGGCAGCACTTTCCCTGACCAAGAAGTAGAATGTCAGAAATCTATGCTCGCTTCAACGTTATGCCTATACATGGTCATTATACGTAAGACCCTACGTACACTCCGTACGCCTTGCTCTGGGTGTCAAGAGGTATGAGAGAAGAAATTTAGTGATCATCTTGTTCAGAGTTGAATAAGAGCTACTTCTTTGACGTGACCGACCACTTCCGGAAGTCTGAAGCGAGCGACTTGGGATGATATGCGTTCTGTTTTGCTGCTGTTTTGGACGGGAACAATCTCCGGCTGGGTTTTTATTTGATAAATGAGACCATATCATCGTAATGTATGTTTTTCAATAAGTTTAATCAGATTATTTGAATTTTTTTCGGGAGTTCCGTGTTCCGTTCTCTGACTTTTTTTACGTTGGACAAATCCGTGCCAGTCGACCAGTGCCAATGCTAAGTGAGAAGGGAAAGTTGCCATCCTGACCCAAACAACGACTCATTCGGACAAAGGACACCCTGATCAACATTCTGATGAAAGATCAGCCAAAGTAAGACCCAATTTATAATGTTATTTCATATATCTGTCGTGCATGTCAACTGGTCGTGGCGCCCAAGTGTGTCTGGCTATTGTGGCTATGCTAACATAGCGCTACATTTTGTTTTCGCTGTAAAACATTTAATAAATCGGAAATATTGTCTGGAATCACAAGAATCCTGTCTTTCAATTGCTGCACAGTATGTATTTCTCAGATATGTTTTATGATGAGTAATTAGTTATTTGACGTTGGTGTCTGTAAATGTTATGGCTGCTTTCGGTGCAATTTTCTGATTGTAGCTGAAATGTATTTATGATTTATACCATAAATATGCACATTTTTCAAAAAAAACATATGCTATACAATAAATATTATCAGACTGTCATCTTATGAAGTTGTTTCTTGGTTAGTGGCTATATATATCTTTATTTGGTCGAATAGTGATAGCTAGTGACGGAGTAAAAAACTGATGGAGTTAGAAAAGTGCTCTCTTTTGCTGACGTGGGTAGCTAATAGATTACATATTTTGTCTTCCTGTAAAACATTTTAAAAATCGGACATGTTGGCTGATTCACAAGATGTCTACCTTTCATATGCTGTATTGGACTTGTTAATGTGTGAAAGTTAAATATTTTAACAAACTAGATTTTGAATTTCGCGCCCTGCACTTGAGCTGGATGTTGTCATAAGTGTACCTGTGTCGGGATTGCAGCCCAAACAAGTTAAAAACATCATAAGGTAGTAATTTAAACCGTTTATAGCAATTTATATCCGTTTAGTGCGATTTTGAGGCATTTTTTTGTGATTCACCTTGAAGCGCCGGGCACGTTTCGGGTCCGGTCGAACGTTAGTGGGCATTTTGATGGACAAGAGGACATCTTTCGACCAAAAGAAGATTAGACCCAAGAAAGGATACATTGCCCAAGACTCTGATGGAAGATCACCTCACAGTAAGAAAATATTTAAGATGATAAATCGTTGTTCTGTCGAAAAATGTTATACGCATATTTACGCATATTCCGCCATTTTTTTTTGTATAGCTTCGCTTGGCGAACCCTGTATTGCACAGTAAGGATACTTTTAGAAATGTAAATCAGCGATTGCATTAAGAACTAATTTGTCTTTCGATTGCTGTACACCTATATTTTTTGTTCAAGTTACGATTAGTATTAATTACGCCAGATCACTGTCCAAAATGGAGCCCGACATTTCCAGGCTAGTTTTGCTAGTATTGTCATGTTATAACCACGTTTTTTTGTGGCTAAATATGCACATTTTCGAACAAACTCTATATGTATGTTGTAAAATGATTTACAGGAGTGTCATCGGAAGAATTCTGAGAAGGTTAGTGAAAAAATTAATACATTTTGGCGATGATTACGTTATCCTCTCTTTGGCTTGTATCAATACTCGCGGTAACGTTTGCACATGTGGTATGCTAATATAATGATTTATTGTGTTTTCACTGTAAAACACTTAGAAAATCTGAAATATTGTCTGGATTCACAAGACCGTGTGTCTTTCGATTTTGCTGTATGCTGTGTATTTTTCAGAAATGTTTAGGATGAGTATTTTGGTAATTGACGTCGGTCTCTGTAATTATTCCGGCTGCTTCCAACGCTATTTCAGATTGCAGCTGCAATGTAGAACTGGTGATTTATACTGAAATATGCACATTTTCTAAAGAAAACTATCCTATACCATGAATATGTTATCAGACTGTCATCTTATGAAGTTGTTTCTTGGTTAGTGGCTATATATACTTTATTTAGTCGAATTAGTGATAGCATACTGATGCAGGAAAAAATGTTGAGAAAAAAAGATTGTGTTTTGCTATCGTGGTTAGCTAATATATTTACATATTGTGTCTTCCCTGTAAAACACTTAGAAAATCTGAAATATTGTCTGGATTCACAAGACCTGTGTCTTTCGATTGCTGTAGGCTGTGTATTTTTCAGAAATGTTTTAGGATATTCTTTTGGTAATTGACGTCGGTCTCTGTAATTATTCCGGCTGCTTCCAACGCTATTTCAGATTGCAGCTGCAATGTAGAACTGTGATTTATACCTGAAATATGCACATTTTTCAAAAAAAAAAAATCCTATACCATGAATATGTTATCAGACTGTCATCTTATGAAGTTGTTTCTTGGTTAGTGGCTATATATATCTTTATTTAGTCGAATTAGTGATAGCTACTCATGCAGGAAAAAAATGGTGGAGAAAAATAGTGTGTTCTTTTGCTATCATGGTTAGCTAATAGATTTACATATTGTGTCTTCCCTGTAAAACATTTTAAAAATCTGAAATGATGACTGGATTCACAAGATCTGTATCTTTCATCTGGTGTCTTGGACTTGTGATTTAATGATATTTAGATGCTTGTTATACTTGTGACGCTATGCTAGGCTATGCTAGTCAGCTTTTTTTACTGTGGGGGTGCTCCCGGATCCGGGATGAGTAGCAAGTAGAAGATAACATCAGGTTATACAATACACTTATGTTTTGTTCGAAAATGTGCATATTTAGAGCTGAAATCCGTGGTTATACATTGTGAAAACGTAGCAACTTTTTTCCAGAATCTCCGGATAATTTCTGACACTCACCATTTCTGACCAAATAACTCATCATAAACTTGACTAAAAAATACATGTTGTACAGCAAATGATAGATACACTAGTTCTTAATGCAATCGCCGTGTTAGAATTCTAAAAATAACTTTAGTACGACATACAGCTTACGTTATAGCGAGACAGCGCCCAAAATCAGGCGGAAAATAATACTAAACATTTTCGACAGAAATACGAAATAACATCATAAATGGGTCCTACTTTTGCTGAGCTTCCATCAGAATCTTGTACAAGGGTCCTTTGTCCAGAATAATCGTTGTTTGGATTTAGAATGTCCTCTTCATCTGTCGAATTACAACCAAAGCTAGCCAAGTGGCCGAAGCTGTCCATCGTCCACAAACGCAGAGAACGGAACACGCCAAAACTCCCGATAAACTTTCAATAATCTGATAAAACTATATTGAAAAAAATACTTATTACGATGATATTATCACATTATTCAAATAAAATCAAAGCCGGAGATATTAGCCGTCTATAACGAAAGCTTTTCAGAAGGCAATCCAGAGTTCCTTCCTGCGCCTTGCTGAACAAAGGAAATTGGGGTCATGTCATTCCAAGAGCTCTCTTTTGACCTCAGATAAGCTAGACACCCCATTCCACCTCTCACTGCCTATTGAACATCTAGTGGAAGGCGTATGAAGTGCATGTATATCCATAGATTTCAAGCAAATGAATAGGGAGGCCCTATTTCACTTTCTGACAGGAAGTTTGCTGCAAAATGAGTTCTGTTTTACTCACAGATATAATTCAAACGTTTAGAAACTTGAGAGTGTTTTCCATCCAATAGTAATAATAATATGCATATTGTACGAGCAAGAATTGAGTACGAGGCAGTTTAATTTGGGAACGATTTTTTACAAAGTGAAAACAGCGCCCCCATATCCCAAAGAGGCACTTTAAACAATGCCACTTCATATAATGTTTACATACCCTACATTACTCATCTCATATGTATATACTGTACTCTATACCATCTACTGCATCTTGCCATCTTGATGTAATGTATCACTAGCCACTTTAAACAATGCCACTTTAATATGTTTACATACCCTACATTACTCATCTCATATGTATATACTGTACTCTATACCGTTAAATTGTAAAAATATTCTGCTAATGTCTCCATCAATGCAGTTCAATAAATAGTCTATAGGCCTATGGCAATACAGGCTCAGCAATTTTTATATTTTTATTTATCCATTATTTTACCAGGTTACAGGGGAGAGGAGGATGAATGATCCAATTGTAAACTGGGGATTATTAGGTGACCATGATGGTTTGAGGGCCAGATTGGGAATTTAGCCAGGACACTAGGGTTAACACCCCTACTCTTAGAATAAATACCATGGGATCTTTAATGACCTCAGAGAGTCAGGACACCCGTTTAACGTCCCATCCAAAAGACAGCACCCTACACAGGGCAGTATCCCCAATCACTGCCCTGGGGCATTGGGATATTTTTTAGACCAGAGGAAAGAGTGCCACCTACTGGCCCTCCAACACCACTTCCAGCAGCATCTGGTCTCCCATCCAGGGACTAACCAGGACCAACCCTGCTTAGCTTCAGAAGCAAGCCAGCAGTGGTATGCAGGGTGGTATGCTGCTGGCTGTGATTCAAGTGAGTTATAACTAAAAACCTAGATTATGGCTCCCCAATCTACTCATCACATTAGGAATAGTAGGCTTACATTAGTCTGCAAATGCGATGATAGATGCATGCAATGCTTTATTATGGCCCTCAACCATCACGGTCACCTAATAATCCCCAGTTTACAATTGGCTCATTCATCCCCCTCCTCTCCCCTGTAACTATTCCCCAGGTCGTTGCTGCAAATGAGAACGTGTTCTCAGTCAACTTACCTGGTAAAATAACGGTAAAATAAAATAAATAAAAAATGGTGGATTTTTAGGGTGAAAAATAGCTTCCCTAAAACTTGAAACTCACTATGAGAGAGACACATGCTAGATAGCCGACATTAGCTAGATAGTTTGTAGTCTAACTTAGTCTTGTTGTTAACACCTTGTTAGCATAACCGCTAACAGCTAAACTAAACTCGATTAGACTTACTAGTGATGAAATGATCGGAGCAGACCCTGTACTGACAGATTTCTATGCTTTTCTGACAGTCCTATCTCCTTGGTGTGTCGTGATTGCGGGTAAACTGCCTTGTTAGATCAGCTAAATACGGCACAGAAATTAACCATGGTGATGAATCAAGTAGTTTTAGCCATTGTTATCGTGCAGCTTGGGGTAGCCAATCAGCTGTCTGTAGAACTGATGTGGTGGTCTTTCATCATGGCCTCCAGGAGGCGTCGTGTGTCACCTTCAACCCTATATACATTGATAAATTATGCTGGAACAACATTGATTCAACCAGTTTGTGCCCAGTGGGTAGTCCCGCTGATTGTAACAGGACTAAAATGAAATATGAGTTATCCTTACCCATTCTGATATTCAGGGATGTAGGCCTGGTTGGAAACCATTTACTACAATGCATTACTGTACCATACTACTGGCATAACCTATATTCAAAACCCTCTAGTTCAGAATACAATATGATAATACATTGCATTTGTATTTACCTTTCTTTAACTAGGCAAGTCAGTTAAGAACTAATTCTTATTTACAATGACGGCCAAACCCGGACGACGCTGGGCCAATTGTGCGCCGCCCAATCACGGCTAGAACCAGGGACTAGTGATGCATCTTGCACTGAGATGCAATGCMTTAGACYGCTGCGCCACTCAGGGGCCCAAAAAGCACTTTTTATTTACAGATGTAAATCACATGGCTCTGTAGCGCTAAAGACTCAGTTCCTGAATATGACTCTGTTCCAGAATATATGTTAATATATGTTAACTCAAACATCTACCACACAGTATGATGGGTAGTTTATGTTTGCATCGTGCCAATGACCCCTGCTGTCTCCTGTCTGGCCACAGTGGCTCCTATAGTGCCCTTCCAGGCTGTTAGGAGGGCCACCATACTTCAATTCAGAGAGAGTGCCGGTCCCCTACGGRCATTGATTTCAGCAAAGCACGGTGACATTTGGGCTAATTAGCGCTGGGCGACCGTGCAGTTCACTCTATAAAAATAATCCGAAACGCTTCAACCGACAGCTGTAAAAAACGGGTCGGCGATACTTGGTAATGATGAACAGTGGCGAAGAGGGAGCCGACCAGGGATCGACATGTCAGAGTGGAATACATCAGGATCCAGTCAGCTGTGAAGTACCTTGTTTTTCTCCCATTCTAATCAATTGAGTTCTGCCTTGGTCTGTACTTGTAATCAGACATACGGTCCTGTACCCGACTGCAGTGAGTTTTTTTCAGGTAAACCTCACAATGAAGGAGAGAAACAATATGGTGGGGAGAGGTATATTACATTCTTAAAGGGTGGATAAATGTGAGTTATTAGTTAAATGGTTACAAATGAGCAGTTAAGCTTTGTATAGAAAAACAAGGGTTCTTTTTAATTTAATAATGAGCCCACTAACAGCGTATAAATTCTCATTTTGACTCTACATGCAGTCTTTTTCATTTACTAGCTCAACATGAAGCTGTTTGATAGATGCATGTCTAGTGTCACATGTTAACACCACAGGAACTTCCTCCCTTCCTCCCTCTTCATAGTGACTCCCTTCCTCCCTTGCCTTCCATATTGAACCAAATACCATAGAGAAAATATTCATATGGAGTATTTTAATACGGAACATGTCCTGTGCATTGAGCCATATAAATATGAAAACAATTGATTATCAATATCAATGTGGAAATGACTGGGAAAACGTCCCACATTTACTCATCCAGATGCATGTATTCTGCATTTCTTGGCACATTGAATGATACAGTGATTTCAAAAATAAATCATCATGGTCAGGTTACCAATACAATATTGTCTTTCTATTCAGTATGTAAAGTGAAAGGACACAGCTCTGTKTGGGATTTTCTGGACTGTGTGGCAACCTTGGACAACATTAGCCAAGTTGTCAGATAAGCTCCTTATCCGTCCTGCACATTACAAACACGCACAAACACACGCCTCCACAACCAGTTGTCACCTGCATCACCGCTAGGGTGGCAAAGTTGTGGGTAATTTACCAAAGTTACCATAATCTTCTGTGTTTTTTGTAATTAACAGTAAATCTATGACAATCTATGGCACATTTGGTAATTTATACTTGAAATACGTTCCAATTTTTTTATTCATACATAATATTCATATTTCATATACAAGCCAAGCCTATTCATATACAAGCCTAAGATCACTATACGCAATGCCAAGCGTTCGCTGGAGTGGTGTAAAGCTTGCCACCATTGGACTCTGGAGCAGTGGAAATGCGTTCTCTGGAGTGATGAATCACACTTCACCATTTGGCAGTCCGATGGACAAATCTGGGTTTGGAGGATGCCAGGAGAACGCTACCTGCCCTAAAGCATAGTGCCAACTGTAAAGTTTGGTGGAGGGGAGATAATGGTCTGGGGCTGCTTTTTATCATTTGGGCTAGGCCTCTTAGTTCCAGTGAAGGAAAATCTTAACGCTACAGCATACAATAACATTCAAGATGATTTTGTGCTTCCAACTTTGTGGCAACAGTTTGGGGAAGGCCCTTTCCTGTTTCAGCATGACAATTCCCCTATGCACAAAGCGAGGTCCATAYAGAAATGGTTTGTTGAGATCGGTGTGGAAGAACTTGACTGGTCTGCACAGAGCCCTGACCTCAACTCCATCGAACACCTTTGGGATGAACTGGAACGCCGACTGCGAGCCAGGCCTAATCGCCCAACATCAGTGCCCGACCTCACTATTGCTCTTGTGGCTGAATGGAAGCAAGCCCCCGCAGCAATGTTCCAACATCTAGTGGAAAACCCTCCCAGGAGAGTGGAGGCTGTTATAGCAGCAAAGGAGGGACMAACTCCATAATAATGCCCATGAATTTGGAATGAGACGAGCAGGTGACCACATATGTTTGATCATGTAGTGTATTTTMCATGTGATAAGGCCACACAGAGGGCCAGAGACAACTGTGATAATCTGAAGTACCCAAAAAGGCCACTAGATAACATCTTACAAAATTCCAAATAAACCTAAAAAGTTACCTAAATTCAGAAGTTTTCAGCAATACTACACCCTCCCGTTGCAACACAAATCAATGCCTGAGACAATCCTTTACTGCTTCTGGTGATAAACAATCATAGCAGTGATCCCCTTATAGACTGACTCATCCCCTCAACATGTGAAATTAAATGGCATTTTATTGGTTGCATACGTATTTTCAGCAGATTTTCTTGTAGCAAAATGATTGTGTTCCCAACTTCAACAGTAGTAATAGCTAACAATACACAACGAAACACACACATCTAAAAAGTTAATGAATGGAAGAAATAAGAAATATTGAAATATTAGGACGGGAAATGGCGGAGTCCGGAGCAGTCCTAATATTTCTTACTTCTTCCATATATATATATATAAACTCAGCAAAAAAATGAAAGTCCCTTTTTCAGGACCCTGTCTTTCAAAGATAATTCGTAAAAATCCAAATAACTTCACAGATCTTCATTGTAAAGGGTTTAAACACTGTTTCCCATGCTTGTTCAATGAGCCATAAACAATTAATGAACATGCACCTGTGGAAAGGTCGTTAAAACTTCTTCGGGATCGGTGTCCCTTCCACGGATCGGTTGAGCTAACGTAGGCCATTGCGATCAGCATGAGGTTGTAAGTAACAAGAACATTTCCCAGGACATATACATAGACAGGGCACGACAAAGCCTATTCCCCCTCAGGAAACTGAAAAGATTTGGCAAAAGATCCTCAAAAGGTTCTACAGCTGCAACATCGAGAGCATCCTGACTGGTTGCATCACTGCCTGGTACGGCAATTGCTCGGCCTCTGACCGCAAGGCACTACAGAGGGTAGTGCGTATTGGCTAAGCTGCCTGCCATCCAGGACCTCTACACCAGGCGGTGTCAGAGGAAGGCCCTAAAAAGTCATAGACTGTTCTCTCTACAACCGCATGGCAAGCGGTACCGGAGTGCCAAGTCTAGGACAAAAAGGCTTCCCAACAGTTTTTACCCCCAAGCCATAAGACTCCTGAACAGGTAATCAAATGTCTACCCGGACTATTTGCATTGTGTGCCCCCCCAACCCCTCTTTTACGCTGCTGCTACTCTCTGTTTATCATATATGCATAGTCACTTTAACTATACATTCATGTACATACTACCTCAATTGGGCCGACCAACCAGTGCTCCCGCACATTGGCTAACCGGGCTATCTGCATTGTGTCCCACCCACCACCCGCCAACCCCCTCTTTTACGCTACTGCTACTCTCTGTTCATCATATATACATAGTCACTTTAACCATATCTACATGTACATACTACCTCAATCAGCCTGACTAACCGGTGTCTGTATGTAGCCTCSCTACTTTTATAGTCTCGCTACTGTATATAACCTGTATTTTTACTGTTGTTTTATTTCTTTACCTACCTATTGTTCACCTAATACCTTTGTTGCACTATTGGTTAGAGCCTGTAAGTAAGCATTTCACTGTAAGGTCTACACCTGTTGTATTCGGCACACGTGACAAATAAACTTTGATTTGATTTGATCTGATATTGGCAGAAAGCTTAAATTCTTGTTAATCTAACTGCACTGTCCATTTTACAGTAGCTATTACAGTGAAAGCATACCATGCTATTGTTTGAGGAGAGTGCATAATTTTGAACATGAAAAGTTATTAATAAACATAGTATGCACATTTGGGCAGTCTTGATACAAGAATACAATGGTTCATGGGATCAGTCTAAAACTTTGYATATACACTGCTGTCATCTAGTGGACAACATCGAAATTGCACCTGGGCTGGAATAATACATTATGGCCTTTCTCATGCATTTCAAAGATGATGGTACAAGAAATTACAAAAGAACAGTTGGTTTTTTCTTTGTATTATCTTTTACCAGATCTATTATGTTATATTCTCTGACATCCCTTTCACATTTCCACAAAGTTAAAAGTGTTTCCTTTCAAATGGTACCAAGAATATGCATATCCTCGCTTCAGAGGCTGAGCTACGGGCAGTTAGATTTGGATATGTAATTTTAGGTGAAAATTGAAAAAAGGGGCGTATCCTTATTAAGACACTAACAGCTTACAGACGGTAGCAAATTAAGGTCACAGTTATGAAAACTAAAGTGGCCTTTCTACTGACTCTGAAAAACACCAAAAGATGCCCAGGGTCCCTGCTCATCTGCGTGAACGTGCCTATAAATAAATTGCAGTGTCCATACTGTGAGATGCCTAAGACAGCGCTACAGCCTAGAGGTGTGTTGGGTCATTGTCCTGTTGAAAAACAAATGATAGTCCCACTAAGCGCAAACCAGATGGGGTGGCGTATCGCTGCAGAATGCTGTGGTAGCCATGCTGGTTAAGTGTGCCTTAAATTCTAAATAAATCACAGACAGTGTCACCAGCATAGCACCCCCACACAATCAATCACACACATGCGGAGATCATCCGTTCACCTACTCTGCGTCTCACAAAGAAACGTCAGTTGGAACCAAAAATCTCAAATTTGAACTCATCAGATCAAAGGACAGATTTCCACCAGTCTAATGTCCACTGCTCGTGTTTCTTGGCCCAATCAAGACTCTTCTTATTATTGGTGTCCTTTAGTAGTGGTTTCTTTGCATGAATTGGACCATGAAGRCCTGATTCACCCAGTCTCCTCTGAACAATTGATGTTGAGATGGGTCTGTTACTTAGCATTTATTTGGGCTGCAATTTCTGAGCCTGGTAACTCTAATGAACTAATCCTCTGCAGCAGAGGTAACTCTGGGTCTTCCTTTCCTGTGGCGGTCCTCATGAGAGCCAGTTTCATCATAGCGCTTGATGGTTTTTGAAGAAACTTTCAAAGTTCTTGAAATTTTCCGAATTTACTGACCTTCTTGTCTTAAAGTAATGATGGACTGTCGTTTCTCTTTGCTTATTTGAGCTGTGCTTGCCATAATATGKACTTGGTYTTTTACCAAATAGGGCTATMTTCTRTATACCACCCCTACCTTGTCACAACGCAACTGATTGGCTCAAACGCATTAAGAAGGAAAGAAATTCCACAAATTAACTTTTAACAAGGTTCACCTGTTAATTGAAATACATTCCAGGTGACTACCTCATGAAGCTGGTTGAGAGAATGCCAAGGATGTGCAAAGCTGTCATCAAGGCAAAGGGTGGCGACTTTGAAGAAACTGAAATATAACATACTGTATATTTTGACTTGTTTAACACTTTTTTGGTTTCTACCTGATTCCATATGTGTTACTTCATAGTTTTGATGTCTTCACTATTATTCTAGAATGTAGAAAATAGTTGAAATAAATAAAAACCCTTGAATGAGTAGGTGTGTCCAAAACTTTTTACTGGAACTGTATATATACACTGCTCAAAAAAATAAGGGAACACTTAAACAACACAATGTAACTCCAAGTCAATCACACTTCTGTGAAATCAAACTGTCCACTTAGGAAGCAACACTGATTGACAATAAATTTCACATGCTGTTGTGCAAATGGAATAGACAAAAGGTGGAAATTATAGGCAATTAGCAAGACACCCCCAATAAAGGAGTGGTTTTGCAGTTGGTGACCACAGCCACTTCTCAGTTCCTATGCTTCCTGGCCGATGTTTTGGTCACTTTTGAATGCTGCGCGTGCTTTCACTCTAGTGGTAGCATGAGACGGAGTCTACAACCCAGTTTACATACACTAGTTGACTGTGCCTATAAACAGCTTGGAAAATTCCAGAAATGATGTCATGGCTTTAGAAGCTTCTGCTAGGCTAATTGACATCATTTGAGTCATTTGACTGGTGCACTTCACAAAATACATGGCATCATGATGTGGATATATTAAAGCAACATCTCAAGATATCAGTCAGGAAGTTAAAGCTTGGTCGCAAATGGGTCTTCCAAATGGACAATGACCCAAGCATACTTCCAAAGTTGTGGCAAAATGGCTTAAGGACAACAAAGTCAAGGTATTGGAGTGGCCATCACAAAGCCTTGGCCTCAATCCCATAGAAAATGTGTGGGCAGAACTGAAAAAGCTTGTGCGAGCAAGGAGGGCTACAAACCTGACTCAGTTACACCAGCTCTGTCAGGAGGAATGGGCCAAAATTCACCCAACTTATTGTGGGAAGCTTGTGGAAGGCTACCCGAAACGTTTGACCAAAATTAAATAATTAAAAGGCAATGCTACCAAATACTAATTGAGTGTATGTAAACCTCTGACCCACTGGGAATGTGATGTAAGAAATAAAAGCTGAAATAAATCATTCTCTCTACTATTATTCTGATATTTCACATTCTTAAAATAAAGTGGTGATCCTAACTGACCTGAAATAGGGCATTTTTACTAGGATTAAATGTCAGGAATTGTGAAAAACGGATTTTCAATGTATTTGGCTAAGGTGTATGTAAACTTCCGACTTCAACTGTATATGATGGGATGTATAGACATCATGGACAGTATATGGATAGATTATGTAGTATATCTGAAGTATACATGGATAGAATAGTATATGYACAGCAATAGTTGAATAGGATGGCCTTGACTAGAATACAGTACTTACATATGAAATGGGTAAAACAGTATGTAAACAGTATTAAAGTGACCAGTGTTCCATGTCTATGWACATAGGCAGCAGCCTCTAAGGTGAATCATAGAGTAACCGGGTGGCAGCCGGCTAGTGACAGTGACTAAAGTTCAGGTCAGGGTGCTGGGCGGAGGCCGGCTAGTGGTGACTATTAACAGTGATGGTCTGGAGATGGAACCTATTTTTCAGTCTCTCGGTCGCAGCTTTGATGAACCTGTACTGACCTCGCCTTCTGGATGATAGTGGGGTGAACAGGCCGTGGCTTGGGTCACTGAGGTCCTTGATGATCTTCTTGGCCTTCCTGTGACATCGGGTGCTGTAGATGTCCTGGAGGGCAGGCAGTGTGCCCCGGGTGATACGTTAGGCAGATCGCACCACCCTCTGGAGAGCCCTGCAGTTGCAGACGGTGCAGTTGCTGTACCAGGGGGTAACATGTGAGGGATCAATATAGGAAAGTTAGTGTGTGTGTTATTGTAACAAACATACCCACATATCTACTACTCTGAACATGTTGCGCAATGAAAATGTTTACATCGTTGAAAAGCACTGCAAAAACAGTACAGTCCTGCAATTTTATAATCCATACAGACAGAGGCTTGCTTCTTTGACTCTGCCACTAGCTGTGGTCTACAACACTGGTGTGCAATAGCACACAACAGTTTCTAAGCACATCAAGAACATTTACCCTTTCCCTTTAATGTTGCTTTCTTCCTGTCTCAGCACCTGATTCCCAAAGTGGGGCATCTGTCAGCACAGCACCTGGAGCTGTCATCCCCCCTGGGTCTCTCTGTTGTGGGGGGAGCAGTGGGGGTCCACAGAGATGACAGCCTCACAACAGGGAGATGAAGGTGTGGTTGTCTAGATGGGTGGAGAGAGAGACCACTCTGCAAAGCTGGGCCAAGTGATAAGACACACCACTAAACCCAGTGTTTATGGGGAGGTGATGGTGGGCCAACCAATACCCAGTATGGGTGTGTTTCTCGCTCTCGTTTTCAGTGGAGCTGCTGCATCCTGGCACTTTCAGAGAGCTGAGAGCAGCTGGGACCATCTTCAGTCTCTCTCTCTCTCTCTCTCTCTCTCTCTCTCTCTCTCTCTCTCTCTCTCTCTCTCTCTCTCTCTCTCTCGCCGCTTGCCTCTCCTCTCTCCTCTCTCTCTCTCTCTCTCTCTCTCTCTCTCTCTCTCTCTCTCTCTCTCTCTCTCTTCTCTCTCTCTCTCTCTCTCTCTCTCTCTCTCTCTCTCTCTCTCTCTCTCTCTCTCTCACTCTCACTCTCACTCTCACTCTCACTCTCCACTCTCACTCTCTCTCATGACTAGAAAATCAAGTGTATGCTAAACCCCCTGGCTGATATTGTTCATTATAAGTAGCCTATACTAGAGAGATTTGAAGTTTGAAATGAAATACGTTTGCTAATATGGACGATAGTTAATGGGACAATTGATGGCTAGAACCATCAAACTAGTAGCAGTAGTTTAAAGGATAATAAAATAAACTGTGGTGCACATTAATGTTTTAAAAGTATGGTTCTATTTATCGTTACTGCATCAATTCAGGCAATTTATCGCAATATGGATTTTTGTCCATATCGCCCAGCTTTAGAAAATAGCTACATTTTTTAACAGCTAGACACAATATAATTAAGGAATGTCCATTATAAAACATTAATAGGTTTAGGCTATAAGGCCCATGCATCCGACAGAGAGAGAGAGAGAGACAGAGAGACAGAGGGAGACAGAGAGAGAGAGAAACATGATTTTCTGACTGGACATTTTACACTGCTTTGGTGGAATTCTCCGCTACAGACAAAACACCAGTCTCAACGTCAACAGTGAAGAGGCGACTCCGGGATGCTGGCTTTCTAGGTAAAATTGCATAGAAAAAGCCATATCTCAGACTGGCCAATATAAATAAAATATTAAGATTGGCAAAAGAACACAGATACTGGACAGAGGAACTCTGCCTAGAAGGACAGCATCCCGGAGTCGCCTCTTCACTGTTGACGTTGAGACTGGTGTTTTGCGGGTACTATTTAATGAAGCTGCCAGTTGARAGCGTGTGAGGCGTCTGTTTCTTTTTTTGCTCATTTGTGCACCGGGGCCTCCCTCTCCTTTCAATTCTGGTTAGAGCTAGTTTGAGCTGTTCTGTGAAGGGGGTAGTACACAGCGCTGTACGAGATCTTCAGTTTCTTTGCAATTTCTCGCATGGAATAGCCTTAATTTCTTAGAACAAGAATAGACTGATGAATTTCAGAATACATTTCTTTGTTTCTGGCCATTTTGAGCCTTTAATCGAACCCACAAATGTTGATGCTCCAGATACTCAACTAGTCTAAAGAAGGCCAGTTTTATTACTTCTTTAATCAGAACAACAGTTTTCAGCTGTGCTAACATAATTGCAAAATGGTTTTCTAATGATCAATTAGCCTTTTAAAATAAACTTGGATTATCTAACACAACATGCCATTGGAACACAGGAGTGATGGTTGCTGMTAATGGGCCTCTGTACGCCTAAGTAGATATTCCATWAAAAAATCTGCAGTTTCCGGCTACAATAGTAATTTACAACATTAACAATGTCTACAATGTATTTCTGATCAATTTGATGTTATTTAAAGGGGCAAAACATTTGCTTTTCTTTCAATAACAAGGACAATTCTAAGTGACCCCAAGCTTTTGAACGGCAGTGTATATAAATAGGACAAATCTGAAGGGGCATGTGCCCCTGTGCCCCCTATGGGCATGACACCTCTGAGTGTCAGAATGCACTGCTGTATTAAAGTAAATTCAGAACTAACTTGCTGACATGTTCTGTTGCAGATTCAAAGCCAGATTAACTCATTGCAGAATGTATCCATAATCATGAATGAATAAGCATATTTACTTGACAAATACACACCTGGTCACCTATCAATCACGTCAAAAACCTGAAATACAACAACTACATTGTTTTAAATCAATCAAAATAGTAAACAATGCCTTTTATAACATAATATATAAACATCTGCATTATTATTGCATTATTTATTGATCAATGCCACACACCTGGGATATCGAAGAGTACCATATTAACTATTAGTACTAACCGTGAGCGCACAGATTCTTCTGTTTTTCCATTGTAGGAATTAAACCAGCACAAATAACACAAAATGTAAAACAGCATGTTGTGATTTTTGGTGCGTGAGTTACAAATGGAGAAACAACTGCTGTGTAAGGTAGGTTTAATATAAAGTACTAGGTCAACACAGCTACAGTGCCTTCTGAAAGTATTCAGACCCCTTGACTTTTTACACATTTTGTTACGTTAGAGGCTTATTGTAAAATGGATTAAATGAAAAAAACTCCTCATCAATATACAAGCAATACCCCATAATGACAAAGCAAAAACAGTCTTGGTGGTTTCAAACAGAAGTTTGGAACCACCAAGACTCTTCCTAGAACTGGCCTCCCAGCCAAACTGAGCAATCGGGGGAGAAGGGCCTTGGTCGGGGAAGTGACGAACAACCCGATGGTCACTCTGACATAGCGCTAGAGTTCCTCTGTGGAGATGGGAGAACCTTCCAGAAGGACAATCATCTCTGCAGAACTCCACCAATCAGGCCTTTCTGGTAGAGTGGCCAGACAGAAGCCACTCCTCAGTAAAAGGCACATGGCAGCCCGCTTGGAGTTTGCCAAAAGGCACCTAAAGGACTCTCAGACCATGAGAAACAATATTTTCTGGTCTGATGAAACCAAGATTGAACTCTTTGGCCTGAATGCCAAGCTTCACTTCTGGAGGAAACCTGGCACCATCCCTAAGGTGAAGMATTGTGGTGGCAGCATCATGTTGTGGGGATGTTTTTCAGCGGCAGGGACTGKGAGACTAGTCAGAATCGAGGCAAAGATGAACGGAGCAAAGTACAGAGAGATCCTTAACGAAAACCTGTTCCAGAGCGCTCAGCATCTCAGACTGGGGCAAAGGTTCACCTTCCAACAGGACAATGACCCTAAGCACACAGCCAAGACAACGCAGGAGTGGCATCGGGACAAGTCTCTGAATGTCCTTGAGTGGCCCAGCCAGAGCCTGGACTTGAACCCGACCAAACATCTCTGGAGAGACCTGAAAATAGCTGTGCAGCAACGCTCCCCAGTCAACCTGACAGAGCTTGAGAGGATCTGCAGAGAATAATGGAAGAAACTCCCCAAATACTGGTGTGCCAAGCTTGTACCGTCATACCCAAGAATGCTCGAGGCTTTAAAGATGCCAAAGATGCTTCAACAAAATACTGAGTAAAAGTACTGAGTAAAGTAAATGTCATCTTTCAGTTTTTTTTTATTTTTATAAATTACATTTCTAAAATCCAGTTTTTGCTTTGTCATTATGGGGTATTGTGTGTAGATTGATTCGGGGAAAAAAAGATTTAATCAATTTTRGAATAAGGCTGTAACACACCAAAATGTGGAAAGAGTCAAGGGGTCTGAATACTTTCCGAAGGCACTGTATATCAACACCMTTGTCAGGTCCTGGTTTCTGCTGTTAATTGTGAGCAGTACATTTAACACTGCATTCAGTCTGAAACCCAGATTAAACAGGAGGGCAGCACAGGTGAAAAAAAGGTCGAAAAAACTGTACACCACACTTTTAAGGCTTTTACAGATGGGCCCCGGTAAGTGGCAAAGGTCTCACAGAATTTAATGGGAGTAGGGCGGCAGGCGGCAAAGCCGAAGCAGTTTTGCAAGTGGCACACACTCCGTGAATGGCACTGCTGGCTCAGCACGCCAGGCGCCAAAGACAAAATTAACGGAAGTATGGTTGACCAATGAGCAGAGTTCATTTTGTCAACCAATCAAACAATGTTTCAATGACAATATTCGAGCTGACAACAACCCGGACTGCACATGGTAGGGAGATTTTCTTGAGGTTTATTTCCAGTTTACCTGGCTGTGTGTAAGCACCTTTAAACGTTTTACTGAGTCTTGATGTTATCAAATCAGGAGAAGAACAAGTGAAGGAAGCATAATAGAGAGAATGGTCGAAGGTATGGTGGTTTTATAGAGATAAAGTGGAGAGTTTGTAAGTGTCCTAAATTGAGGGACCATGGGGCATAAAAGGCTTAGTGTGGATTAAGGAGTAGGTAGAGAGATGGTTGGCCATGGAATTAACATAAAAGGGAGTGCCGGTGTGCTTCTGCATGCCATTTTAGGTCACAAATAACCGGCCCATGTCCAGTCATACTCGAGGTCCTGGTGTGTCCCTCAACGTCATTTCATCTTGGTTGCAGTATACAAATTGTGTTCATCGTGTGTCTGTGAATCACAACATTAAAGACAATGAGACGACAGCATTTCCACAAATTGAGCCATAGACAATACAACTTAATCATTAAGAACAGCATTTTGTTGACAACATGGTGGTTTACAATATGTCTACTGTGTGTGAATGATGGAAGAATCTTACCCCAGTTGTAGGTCCATTTGAGTGTGTACGGTCACTTAGGCCTGCATATCAACCAGTACTGGGACCATTGGAGACTTGGGATGCTTGTTCTCAAAGTGCTGCTTGAATGTCTTTGGGGTCTGCGTCTGTAAAGGTCAAGTACAAAATGGAGGACGTTAACAACCTGTGGCTTAGATTGAATTTAAAGTTGACACAAATGATGAACTAAGCAACACGAAGCAAAAAAACTACTGCACATATGAAAGACTACACATGCCAGTACAATAGCCTACAAATGGAGAGGAACACAAAGGCACATACAGTACCAACCAATGCTGCTCACCCGACAGACAAGGCAGGTGTGGACCAGTGTTGCCTTGTTGTCTTCTGGTTCGCAGTTGCTCCCTTCTTCTTAGCAGTCGCCACCTTGGCATCAAAGCTGGGACCGAGAGACTGAAAACAGCTTCTATCTCCAGGCCATCAGACTGTTAAATAGTCACCACTAGCTGTCCTCATCTTAGAGACTGCTGCCCTATGTAAATGGAGTCATTAAACACTGGTCACTTTAATAATGTTTACATACTGTTTTACCCACCTCATATGTATATATTATATTTCTAGTCAAGGTTCATCCTATATAACTACTGCTGTACACACCTTTTCTGTTCATATACTGTCCATACTGTCTATTTTACAACATTATATAACATTGCGTATTCTGACTCTGACATAGCTCGTTCTGATATTTTTGGGATTTGTGTGTATTGTTTTTGATTGATAGGTATTACTGCACTGTTGTAGCTAGAAACATAAGCATTTGCCAAACACAGTATGTGTGCTCGACCAATAACATTTTATTTTATTGGTCTATCTTGCTAGTTAACTAGTTAGCTAACGTAGATGGTGAAGCTAGGAATTCTTGATAATGTTTGTTTGTGTCTGTGGGTGAGGGGTGGTTAACCTACTTCAAGTACTACTTTACTTGTAGCTAACCTACTGTAACTAGCTGTATTATTTTGCGGCCCCACCTTGTCCTTGCACTATCGTGTTGACAATTTGATTTCTTTACGGTGGGCATAGCTGGTATTTTTGTACATGTCCATGTTCCCAGTGGTTAAATGAGGTGGTTCGCGCTTTCAATTTTRCGCGAATGCTGCCATCTATCCACAGGTTTTGGTTTGGCTACGTTCTAAGTGGGGAAGAAGCCGATCAACCAAGTGTCAGACTGGGTCCGAGCTCGATGGCCTCAGTGGTGCAACAACATGGCCTCATTTTGGTTGGACCCCTTGCAGGTCAGTCGACAACTGGGTCCCGCCACCTTCATGCTGAGCAATGGATCACGCTGGCACACCAGCCGCCTCAGAAAAGTCCCTGCTCCTCAAGGAACACAAATGCCTACAAAACTGACATACAGGCTAGAGACCCCACCTGATGGACATCTGCCTCTACTGCCACCCGAGCCCCAACCTCTGTGGGCTCCCCAAGGGCCAAAGCCACAAGCGGTGGGGGCTGAAGAACGACCTATGCGTACACGAAATCACCCTGCTCATCTTGAGGACTGTTTGACATCCTTTCATTCTTAGGCTCTGTTAATGTGTCTTATGTCAATCTCCAGGTTAATTTACTGAACTGACTAGTTCGAAGAGTCATTGTTTATCTCTTCCGTTTAAGGGTTAATATTTCTTTCTTACGGGTATCACTCTAGGTTCTTGCCCTATTGACATTTTTATATATGGTACCGGTCCCGGGTTTTGGAAAGGGGGGGAAATGTTATRTATGGTATGACGTTCTGTACGTCATACTGTACATTATTATGGTTTATGACAGTGTGCTGCTTTACGGATGAATGGGTTGAGTGGCACATGTCATTAAAAGAGAGAGTGATGCACAATGTGAAACCGTGCAGATGTGCATTTTTCTACAGCAAACTAGATATAACAATATTACCTATAATTAAATAGTTTTCCTTCCAAACAATGGTAATTAAGTATATATGTTAAAAAACAGCTTTTCTGTGATGGAATGGTGTGGGTACCCACACAACAGAATGTTGTGGGTGTATACCGGTCATTAAAAATGTTAATGTGAGTAGACCGCTGATTGGCCAGCTCATTCTCCTCAGGTTGATGCTACATGGGATCCTTGGGATGTCCCCTCCCTTAAACCCTAACCTTAACCAATACCCTAACCCTAAGCTTAACCGTAGCCATAACCCTAACCTTAACTCTTACCTGAACCATTTTACATTTCAACTTCATGGGGTAACATCAGAGTTGGACCTTTTTGAATTGGTCTGTTTAAAATACAAGTTTGAGGTGGGGTTTTTGAAGTGTCTTATTCTCAATTTTATGCTTTGGCCACAAATACAAGTACAACATACAAATACAACATTATTTGGGTATGAGTTAACAGAATATTAACTTTTAAAAGTGAGATTTTCACTGGAAAGTTACTTTAAACCCCATAGGGCGGCGCACAATTGGCCCAGCATCATCCAGGTTAGGGGAGGGTTTGGCCTGGATAGGCCGTCATTGTAAAATAAGAATTTGTTCTTAACTGACTAGGCCTAGATAAATAAAGGTTAAATAAAAATGACAAATTAATAAATGTAAGTTCATCAGATGAGCACAGAGTTCCTTCATTATTGAGACATTTTAAGTCAAAGCTGTTCAATCAGCCATCAGAAGATTGCCAGCACTTGTCTTAATAACTAAAGGGTTTGCTGTGTTTAGGTAACATGCTATAGATATTTTAATTATATTTTTTTCTGTGTCAATGCAGGCTTTTGGCAAATTGCCCAGGCTATTTTTTCATTCCATAGACTCTCCTCTCTGGTCTCCTGTGGAAAACCACGTCCTCCATTTATTTTCTGCCCTTAAAGCTGGTCTAATGTCAGTTTGGTGATTTACCTCATAAAGTTCAAGGTAATGGTGATGGTTTCAGGGGAAAAGTCTATATTGCATTTTAGTGGGTAAGAAGCTCGCCATCTTTAGAACCACACAAATTAGCAAYCTGTCAATCGAATTAATATATTTATATAGCAAGATAATCTTGTTCAATTTACAGCACTATGGTTGTTCAACAGATACCAGCATTGAAAATAACATTTTGTGCTCTATATTAATTTAATATGGTCTGTTTAGCTATCACTCCCATATAGAACCATAAGGTACGACTGTACTGTACATTATAAACACGTGGTTTGAGCCTTGAAGCATTCAAGCATTCAAACCAGGCACAAACCCCCAAGTTGACTTATTGCTATTATAAACTGGTTACCAACGTAATTAGAACAGTAAAAATGTATGTTTTGTCATACCCGTGGAATACGATCTGCTATACTGTACCACGGCTTTCAGCCAATCAGCATGACAGCCAATCAGCTGTTGTATGTGACAAATACAATTCTTTATTTTTATTTTTTGAGATCTACGTGAACACAAGGTGCTTGGCTGATGCAACAGGGACTTTGAAGCTGTGCAGGAAATGGATAGGAAAGCACTAATAGTCCTGCATCATGAAAACATCTGTCTGTAGACATTCCAAACCACCAAACAGCTGCAGCTCATCTGCTTATTGGTCTGGTAATCAATCACAGATTAAAGCCAAGCCAGCAGTTCAGAGAAATCATGGGTGAATTCACGATTATCAAGAGGGAGTGAGCGCTGAAGCATGGGAACTATGGAAGCTCACTAGGGTAATCCCAATGCACTCACTTTGTGTTTACCTTCTCAACCACTTCAGTTCATGTAGAACTTAGAGTAGAGTTACAAATCGCATGGTAAGCCTAGGGTGCTTAACATTTCCTACAAGCTCTGCCATGTTGGTGTGAACACAGCCAAAATCATTGTTCTGTCACATACTGTCTTTGATTCGTGTATCATTGTTTCCAAAAATCCATGTACATGACATCCATTGTACAGAACACCATACAACTTCTTATTGCACTTGTTTAGGAAGCAATACAGACTAACTATACAAGGATGTGTTTAGACCACTGTTTCTCAACCAGTGTGCCGTGTCATATCAATGCCACTATTTAGATTAGATTAGGTAAGATATCTTTATTGTCTGTTGATCACAGAAATTGTGCTTTGTGTACAGAAAATGCAAAGGATCAAAACCAAAAACAGGATTGACAGAGGACTCTACCATTTCTTAACAATATACTGAAATAGACGTAGAACATAAAGTACAGTAGAGCATTGTGAGAGCTGATTCACGGCTAAATGTTTTCACGGTTAAATGTTTTAAGAAAATGCACACATCTCCATGGTGCTGTGCTCAATTTTTTATGCGTATTGACACTAGGCTCCTGGGAGAATCTCGGCCATCTATATGTAACACGCTCTGGCTCAAAGGAGAAATTGAATAGAACTTAGCCCTTGTTTCCAATGTCCTCTCTGACTTTGTGATCAGTCAAATCCCTGACCGGTAGAAYGCATGGCTTTATCCCCCTCTGAAATCCATCAAAAAAATATTAAACTTTCTCTCTATGTGTGTGTGTGCGTGTGTGTGTGCTCTWGCAGGCCTGCCTCTGAGCATAGTAATCCTTTCCATGTGCTTTACACAGCTCTCAACCCTGKCTCTCCATCTCAATCTGCTTCAGGTCTAGTTTCGTGTTAGAAAACCAAATCAAACATCCTGTGGCAGGAGAAAAGCCAAACACACCACACACTGAGTCCCACATGCCAAAGGGGCGAGAAGGGTACCTTACCAACCTGTCATCACCCAGATTTCAAAGTAGCCAGTTTGCCAGGCCAGATGAGAGCTGCTGTAAGCAGGTGGACACGATGCAAGTTGTGTTTCCATTTGGAGTTGGGCTCCTAATAAAGCTCCTCCTAACAAAGTGCTAAATATGGACACATGTCTGCTAAATATGTAGGATCTTTATTTCAGCCAGTTTGTTACAGCAGGAAAAAAATCCTGCAGTAACAGGAAATGTGAATAATTATGTGGATTATAATTAATGGCCATTTTTGTAGAGGTTGATACATTTTCCATTAGGGCAAATCAAGACTGACATTTCAATGTGGAAATTACAAACTTTAGAATCCTTTTAAAAATGTAAATACACTACAAGTTTGCATTTCTCAGCAACAAAATAGTGATTAAATGAAGATCTTACATCTGTATTCAATCTGCATAGGGATAGCTAGTTCTGGGAAGACAGGGAGKGGGAGGGGGTTGGATTAATATACTACTGTAAAGCAGTAGAGTGGCTGGATTTGGGGGAAACTGATGGACTGTCCTTAGTTACTCGGCCTCCATACCATCACTTCTCATCTAGCTAATTTACAAGGCATTCTCAGCATCCCAAGTCAGACACAAAAGGAGTAGGAGGAAAAGAAAGACCAGGAAGTGAGAGAGGAGGGAGTTGAAGGTGTGAGTGTGAGATAAAACAGCTGTCATAATCACACACTTCCACTCCTGAACTCTGTTTTGTATGTTGGGCAGTCATATTCAATATCATTTCTCTGKCTCTTTACTGAAATCCATTTACCTTGCCAAAAACATTTAGCTACTATCTTTAAGCCTTTGTCTGGGGAAAAATACATCCGTAACTGTTATAGGGATCTTACCGTCCTTCCTCGGCTAACCTTTGTGCACTCGAGGAGTTAAATAGTTTGTTGTCTTTTTTTATTAAAACAGTTATTATCCTGGGTGACCTAAATTATGATCTGGAAATGCACGCTTCAGACAATCTAAAAGACATGTGTAGTTCTCTAAACCTAACCGAGCTGGTTACTAAGCCTATACGGCCCAACCCTAAATATCCTTCAAAGTCAACTTTGTTTGATCTTATCCCAACAAATACACCAGAGAAAGTGTCTTTGCCCAAGACATTAGTGACCATTGCCCAGTTGTTTGTGTTAGAGATGTGAAAATACAAAAATCTAAGCCTTGTGTCATCACAAAGAGGAACTTTAAAAACTTCAGTTAATATTTATTTTTACATGWTCTTTATTTTAGTGACCTTAATTGTATTTCAGTTTTCCTGAACCTGATTTAGCTTTGAGACTTTTTTAGAGATGTCTTCAATACTATTGTGGATAATCATGCTCCYTTAAAAAATTAAGGGTTAAAGGTCGATTGAATGCTTGGTACACTCCGGAATTATCAGAAGTGATTCATAAAAGGGATGATGCCTGGGTCAAGGCCAGGAACACAGGCTTAGCCCAGGACTGGTAAGCTTTTAAGCAACTGAGGAATCATTGTGTAAGACAAATCAGAAAGGCTAAATCTGATTATTATGTAACCGCTCTATCGGATTGTAATGGGAACCCGACAAAATTCTGGAAAACTGTAAATCCCTGAAGGATTCTACTTCCTSTTCTTTGCCACAACAAATTAATTCAGACACTGGCCTCATTACGGGAAAAAATGTCATCATTGATGCATTTATTCAACATTTTATTTCAGCGGGCTATCTCTTTGAAATAACTTCTAAGCTATTGATATCACTTCTAAGCAGTGATATTAGGCTGGATGCTGATAGGGAAAATTTCCTGAATGATCAGAATTATAGTCAAAGCTTTTCTTTTAGGCTATTTACAGAAAGCAATAGACAACCATAAATCCACAGGGGCCGACCAATTGGATCCTGGTCTGCTTAGTGTGCAGGGCCAATTATTGTTGGCTCAATAACCCACATTTTTTATTSACATTTTTTATCAGGAAATATTCAAAAATAATRGAAATCAGSTCTTGTGCTGCCACTCCATAAGAGATGGGATAGTAGTGATCTTAATCATTATGGCTCCATTTCAAGGCTTCCTTGTCTAGCTAAGATTCTTGAATCCTTGGTAAATGTACAACTTTGCTCTTTTTATCTGAGAAATGTATTTTGAATGWAAACCAATCAGGGTTTAGGCCTGGGCGTAGCACTATTACAGCAACCACTTAGTTGTTAATGATCTTGTCAATACTTTAGACATTAAAATGAAATGTGCTGCTTTGTTTGTGGACCTGTCAAAAGCTTTTGATACTGTTGATCATGCTATTGATACTGTTGATCATGCTATTTTATTGAATAAGTTGTCCTCGATAGGCCTGAGCTCTGAGGCCTGTTCATGGTTTCAGGATTATCTTAGTGACAGAACTCAGTCCATCGTGATTGATCGGGTTAAGTCTCAATTTCCTGAAGTACATAAAGGTGTACCACAGGAGTCGATTTCAGGACCTATTTTCTTCACTATTTATATTAACACCATTGGTCAATCAGTTAAAAATGGATAACTTCATCTATATGTATGCTATTATGTATGTATGCTATATGTATGTATGCTATTATGTATGCTATTGTTGATCTGTCTGTGTCAAAACTATAGTCAGATTTTATAGCAATGCAGGAATCCCTTTGCTGATTCAAATTGTATGATTAATATGAGCAAAACAAAATACATGTTGTTCTCAAACTCTCCTTAGATGGTTCTCCAATCGAAATTGTTCCCGCGTATAAATACTTAGGCACATTTGGATTGATATGGATGAGCTGGTTAATAACTTCTCTAGGGTAGGGGGCAGCATTTTCAGGTTTGGATGAAAAGCATACCCAAATTCAACTGCCAGTTACTCAYCCCCAGGAGATAATATATGCATATTATTAGTAGATTTGGATAGRAAACACTCTGAAGTTTCTAAAACTGTTTGAATCATGTCTGTGAGTATAACAGAACTTATTTAGCAGGCAAAACCCCGAGGACAAACCATTCAGATATTTAATTTTTTTGAGGTCACTGTCTTTTCAATGAGGTTTCATTGGGAAACCAGATTTCTAAGCGAATTGCTTGCAGTTTCTACGGCTTCCACTAGATGTCAACAGTCCTGAGAAATAGGTTGAGGTTATTCCTTTGTGTAATGAAGAAATACGGCCATCTTGAAGTCGAGGCACTCCAGGTGTCCTGGACATGCGCTTCAATCAAACAGAACGCATGCTACATATCGTTTTTATCCTGTATTGAACACATATCATCCCGTCTTCAATTTTATCGATTATTAACGTTAAAAAATACCTAAAGTTGTATTACAAAAGTAGTTTGACATTTTTTGGCAAAGTTTACAGGTAGCCTTTTAGATATTTTGTCGTCACGTTTGAGCAAGTTGGAACCGGCATTTTTCTGGATCAAACGCGCCAAATAAATGGACATTTTGGATATATATCGATGGAATTAATCGAACAAAAGGACCATTTGTGATGTTTATGGGACATATTGGAGTGCCAACAACAGAAGCTCGTCAAAGGTAAGGCATGAATTATATTTTTATTTCTGCGTTTTGTGTCGTGCCTGCTGGGTTGAAATGTTTTCTCTCTTTTGTTTACTCTAAGTGCTATGCTCAGATAATAGCATCGTATGCYTTCGCTGAAAAGCCTATTTGAATTCTGACATGTTGGCTGGATTCACAACCAGTGTAGCTTTAATTTGGTATCGTTCATGTGTGATTTAATGAAAGTTTGATTTTATAGTAATTTTCATAGTAAATAATTTTAATTTGGCGCTCTGCATCTTCTCAGGCTTTTTGCCAAGTGATACAGTAACGTCTTGCCTAAACTCAGATTTTTGGATATAAATATGAACTTTACCGAACAAAAAATACATGTATTGTGTAACATGAAGTCCTATGAGTGTCATCTGATGAAGATTATCAAAGGTTAGTGATTAATTTTATCTCTATTTCTGCATTTTGTTACTGCTCTCTTTAGCTGGAAAAATGGCTGTCTTTTTCTTTTTCTTTTTTTGTTTCTTTGGCTCATACCTAACATAATCATTTGGTGTGCTTTCTTCGTAAAACCTTTTTGAAATCGTACACTTTGGCTGGATTTACAACCAGTGTAGCTTTAAAATGGTGTAAAATACTTGTATGCTTGAGGAATTTATATTATGGGATTTCTGTTGTTTTGAATTTGGCGCCCTGCAGTTTCACTGGCTGTTGACGAGGTGGGACGCTACCGTCCCACATACCCTAGAGAGGATAAGAAGCTACGTTTTAAAATTGGCTTTTTCTACAGAAACAGATCGTGCCTTTCTCTAAGCAGTAGGAAGCAGATTATTAAGCCTACATTTTTATCTGTTCTTGATTATGGTGATATTATTCATCAAAGTGCAGCTGCTACTACTCTTAAACCGTTGGATGCTGTCTACCACAGTGCCCTTTGTTTTGTTACAGCTGACAGTTTTGATACTCATCACTGCATCCTGTATCAAAAGGTAGTCTGGACTTCGCTAAAGACCAGTAGATCTCCACATTAATTCAAAATACATTTTATCTTAATGTTCTGGTACTGTTTGGGCAATAAAAAGCATTGATTGGGGACTTATTTGTGAAGGAATGTAATAGTTTTTCTGGGTGATTTGTGATGTTTTATTTGTGCTTCCCATGACTGTGTTGTTGTTTTTTTCGTGTGTGTATATACACCATGTATAGGTTGGGTATAATGTGTGTATTTATGTTGTATATACAGGGTGCATGTGTTAAATAGACCTACAGTGCATTCAGAAAGTATTCAGACCCCTTGACTTTTTTCACATTTTGTTACGTTACAGCCTTATTCTAAAATGGATTCAATTGTTTTACTCCTCATCATTCTACACACAATAACCCATCACGACTGTAGGTCTCAATATATAGGATCTTACACTACATCACCAACAGTATGTGGACACCACTTTAAATTAGTGGATTCGGCTATTTCAGCCACACCCGTTGCTGACAGGTATATAAAATCGAGCACACAGCCATGCAATCTCCATAGACAAACATTGGCAGTAGAATGGCCTTATGAAGAGCTCAGTGACTTTCAACAAGTCAGTTTGTCAAATTTCTGCCCTGCTAGAGCTGCCCCTGTCAACTGTAAGTGTTGTTATTATGAAGTGGAAGCGGCTCAGCCAGGAGCAACAACGGCTCAGCCGCGAAGTGGTAGGCCACACAAGCTCACAGGACCGGCGAGTGCTGTCCTCGGTTGCAACCCTCACTACCAAGTTCCAAACGGCCTCTGGAAGCAACCTCAGCACAATAACTGTTTATCGGGAGCTTCATGAAATAGTTTTTCATGGTTCAGCAGCAGCCAGCAGCCTAAGATCACCATGCGCAATACCAAGCGTCGACTGGATTGGTGTAAAGCTCACCGCCATTGGACTCTGGAGCAGTGGAAACGCGTTCTCTGGATAGATTAATCACCCTTCACCATCTGGCAGTCCGACGGACGAATCTGGGTTTGGCGGAGACTAGGAGAACGTTTCATGACCCAATGCATAGGGCCAACTGTAAAGTTTGGTGGAAGAGGAATAATGGTCTGGGGATTTATTTCATGGTTTGGGCTAGGCCCCTTAGGTCCAGTGAAGGRCAATCTTAATGCTACAGCATACAATGACATTCTAGATGATTCTTTGCTTCCAACTCTGTGGCAACAGTTTGGGGAAGGCACTTTCCTGTTTCAGCATGACAATGCCCCTATGCTCAAAGTGAGGTCTATACAGAAATGGTTTGTCAAGATCAGGGTGGAAGAACTTGACTGGCCTGCACAGAGCCCTGACCTCAACCCCATCGAACACCTTTGGGATGAATTGGAACGCCGACTACAGGCCTAATTGCCCAACATCAGTGCCTGACCTCACTAAAGCTCCTCTGGCTAAATGGATGCAAGTTCCCACAGCAACGTTCTAACAATTAGTGGAAAGCCTTCCCAGAAGAGTGGAGGCTGTTATAGCTGCAAAGGGTGGACCAACTCCATAGTAATGCCCATGATATTGGAATGAGATGTTCGACGAGCAGGTGTCCCCATACTTTTGGTAATGTAATGTAAGTTGATCAACCTGTTGCAGGAGACCTGCAATGTAGGAAATGTAAAACGTATAGTGTATTTGAAGTTTTAAAAGGCTTCTGAAGTTTGTAATTTCCACTTTGAAATTTCCACTTGATTTTCCCTTACGAAAAATGTATCAACCCCTACGAAAATGTCCATTAATTATAGTCCACATAATAATTGACATGTTCCTGTTGCTGCAGGATTATTTTCCTTCTGTAGCAAACTGTCTCAAATGAAGATCCTACATCCTACATTTATTCAGAAGTTTTGTATTTAAAAAAAACATTTGTTATATTTTATATTTTTGATGCAGACTCTGTGTTGTCAAGCCCTACTGGATGATTTGGAATGTCTTTGTGACTGTGACTGATTCATTATTTCAAATTGGCGTGTGGGGGAGAATACAGACCATCAAGCACACAAACCATCATGGACGACATAGGGAATGACAGATCTAGAACAAACATGCTAGTTAGGGTAGTGAAGCCCACACAATTTGAATACATCATTTCAGTGAAGAAGAAAGAACAAGTTCAGCATGACTCAGACCTACCATCCTCCCCAACCTCCTACCTCCTCTGCAACCCACCCCCCATCCAGACTTCTGCTCATGTCTGTGGCCGACAGTGTCCTACTCAATCATGTCTTCCTTTGCTGTCACTTCCCCCCGCTACACCCCACCATTGATGCAGGCAAAACATGCTCCCCTGCTTTTGCACTCTCAAACAACATAACAAAACCCCTGAAAACATTTCTCACTGTGAAYATGTTGCAAAAGTACATCATTCACGATGTGCTGCATTATTGAGGAATTTAAATATTTTTTTTGCGGGGTAGGGGCAAACTAAAATGGAGGCACTGTAATTGTGTTTAGCTCTTATCTTCATTGTCAGAGACAGAAGTGAGGCACAGCAAAGTGTCAACAGTGTTTAGAGTGGAGAAATGTACATGGGAAATCAGCAGGCTCACAAAAGCCGCTATTTGATGTAATTTGGGGATAAGGAGAAGTGGTGTTTTTCTGTCGTTTGAAAAATGATTCTGATTTAATGAAATTCTTCTCTCATTACTTTCTGCTATCTTGCTTTTATCAAGGTGCTCACAAATGTTTATGTTGCTCTTAGCAAGCGAAAGTCGGCTTTATGTGTGCAGTAAAGAGTGAGCAAATAAAAAGGCTATTTATCTAATTCTATCATTGCTTTACTCATGGAACACACTGTTTGCCCCCTCAAGGCTTCTAAATTGCGAACTGGAGTGGATGAAAAGCAGTTGCCTTGTTGTGTTGTAGAGCTGCGACTGGTGTGGGGTTTAAAATTGTGTTGGTGCTGCAGGTTAGTGTTTCCTGTGTGTTTATTTCACTTATTCTTAATGTTTTATTGTCTGCCATGATTGCTATAAGCCTAAACCAGGGGTTCTATAGGGTCAATTGTGTCATCAAATTGTGTGCCTTAATTATATACATTTAGGCTGGTCTTCCCCTGTGCTACTGTTCCGTTAGAATAACACTGTGGATACAAATGTAGATATTTTCTCAAATTGATCACCATACATAACATCACTACTGAGCGTGTTCATAGGGAAAAAGTCGAAGGCAGATTTAATTCATGCAGACTGTCTTTTGTCCCAACTTTGCTTTGTTGCTGAATTGCTTTCTTTCTTAGATAGTGTGTTTGCTCCTGCATAGAGGATTAGCTACACTGCAAAAAGTCAGCTCTCAAAAACAAGAAAAAAAAACAAGAAAATTGTGAAAATATTACTTAAAAAAAGAAAAATGTTCTACCAACAGAACAGGAAAATTTCACTTGCCAAGATTTTTAAAACAAGTAAAAATATCTAGTCTCAAAGAACGCACTGATATCCTAAAACTAGTGTGGCTTGACTAAAAACAAGTAATTTGTCTGGATACACAGAAAATATTTAAGAATCATTTTCTCAATATGTAGAAAACGTGCTTAAATTTAGAAAATGCTAGTGCCATCATCTTGAAATAAGGCTATATGTTGAGTAAACATATCTTAAAACCAGTACAGCTACACTAAAAACAAGTACATTTGTCTGGATATAAAGACAGATTTAAGAATTATTTTCTCAATTTGTAGGAAAATGTGCTTAAATGTAGAATCCAATGCTATTGCAATCGTCTTGAAATAAGGCTATATACCCTGGAATTTACAGAAAAATAGCATATTGTGCTTAAAATAAGTAATCCTGACAAAGGTAAATGTACTTTTACTACTACTAGTAATGAGATTGGCTTGCTTATAGAAAGAATTAATCTCATTTCACTTCTTTATTGAGGACTCGGTATATCCAGAGGCTGATATGGGCAGAACAAAGGATGCAAAAACAACAACAAAGGCCATTGGTGGTCAAGGTGAAAGTGAAAATGTAAGACCTATGGCAAGATAACAAAYGTAGCAGTGCTTTAAACCTTCTTATAATAAACAACAAACGCCCTGCCTATTTATTAAAGGTTATCGGATCGGCCGATACACACAGTTCTGTTATCAGGACCGKAAATGAAAAAATTGTATCGTGCAACCCTAGTCAGTAATGAACTTTTTCCACTCGGCCATAGCCTTTTTATATGAAGAAGTCATGTCCCGGCCGTGGATGGCGTCCGAGAGGACTTCTGTCTGCAGCACAGAGAGGAGTGTCACAATGCACTTAGGATATGTCAGGTGAAAAGGCGTAATAACACGCCATGAGATACGTCATCCTGGCATAGATGTTCTCTTTTGGGAAGGTCATCACAGGCATGGTACCAAAGGCCAGTATGCAGTTGGTTTCGCAGACAATCACGACAGGGCTRAAGAATGGTCTTGCTTGAAGAAAGGTGTTGGGGTCTTCTGCAGACTGACACAAACACAAAGAGAAAATCAAATATGACCACAAAAACAATTCACACTCTTTGTATGTTATGGTCAAGTAATATGAAAATTCTTATACATGCACACATTTCTTACCTCAAGGATGTGAAGCATAGTCTCACTTGCATGTCCTAACTTCTTCAGTGGATCCACAGGTGATGGGAACATGTCTGGTAAAGCCTTCATCATTGCGATTGAGTGCTTCACTTCCAAAAAAAAATGAAAATAGTCTCATTTGATTTACTGCAGCCAGTTATTTAAACAAACATTAATACTTTCATGGGATTCTCCATTGTCAACAGAGCCAGTAATTACCTTTGTCCAGCAGCGGTGGCTTCATGACCTTTTTGAAAGCTCCATAAAACTGTGCCTTGTTGTAAAAGGTCCCAAAGCGGGTCTTCAGTTCAGGTATGAAGCGGGAGTTCCCTCAATCGAGGATCCGCCGGAGTTCATCCATAACCTGACACACACACACACACACACACACACACACACACACACAGACAGACAGACAGACAGACAGACAGACAGACAGACAGACAGACAGACAGACAGACAGACAGACAGACAGACAGACAGACAGGACAAGAAGACAGACAGACAAGACAGACAGACAGACAGACAGACAGACAGACAGACAGACGACAGACAGACAGACAGAGAGAGACAGAGACAGTCTTACACTATCTAGCGGGAGGCGTAGGAAGCATTAGCCTGGTTACTACCAGACGAATTCTCCGAGCTCACTGTTTTACATTTGCCCGAAGTAGTTTACCCCCGTCCCTGCTATGGCTTCTCACGCTGCTCAGTTCCACATTGTATCTCATTTGAGATTTGGTCTGGTGTTAACCAGGCTAAGGAAGCATAGGCCTACTTAAAAAGAATACATTTGCTTGCATGATCCAGTTCTCTGAAGCAGGGATACGCTTGAAGTATCTTGGTAGGCTTGTCCTGCTCTGTAGCATTAGAGTCGATGAAGGCCCGTCTTGCTTGGAATTCAAGGTCCAGGAGCTGGGAAACATCATTTTGGTTGGGTCTGACCTTGGTTTTGTACATCTCYTGTAGAGTTTTATAATGTCTCGCCTGGTTCTGTAGGCTCTCAGTAGTTTCTGATGCCAGAAAACATAACAAACCCGACCAATTAACATTTAAAAATGTAGACTGAAATGAAGAGCAATGTTTCCACTGGGACCACCCCACCAAACCTCTCATTCCACAGGAAACACTGAAGACTAAATAGTCACTTTGTTTCTAGTCCCTCGTTTAGAGTAGTAGTAGAAGTTGCATTTATACGATAACACTATCCACTATTTCAATTTGTGTACTTACCACCCAACTGTTCAACCTCTGGGGAACTGCATCTAGATTGTGGGGATCTCGCCAAGATCAAAGTTGAGGAGGTGGACTCGTCAGTCTCATCAGTGGACATCTCCTGGCTGCTCTTACAGCTAAGGCTTYGTGGACTCTTTCTTGAAGGGGTCGCTCCCTGCTTMTTTTTGGGGGTTGTCACATTCTGAATACTTCAAAAGCGCCTTCACAGATTCCTAACAAACAACAAACTGTTTGTGTTATAAATCACATTAAACAAAATCAAACCCAGAAATGAAATGACACAAGCAGACATGTTGTCCTGATTGATCTGGATGAAGCACATCCCTCCTRTTTTGAGWGTCAGATGTTTRCACGTTGGCTGCCAGGTTCCAACAGTGCTGCRTTTRGAAACATGTGTTGAATACCTGAGTWGTGACTTACCYACTCAGCTCCACTGGTTGYAGATCTGTCCCGCAGCATTGGGTAGTASTCTATGASACGCTTCACCATTACAGTGAGTTCACGGCTGTATGGATACTGGAAGTCATCCCCTGCTGCTCTCCTAATGGAAATCATGCTTGTTACTGTATTCCTGATTAATCAACAGCAAAGATCTTTGGAAAGGATATAGTCTCCTTCTTGTCCAGCACGCTGTTTTTCAAAAAAGGTACTTCTTGATTGCTCCAACTCTGTGTCTGTGTATAAGACATACTGTGGGCTGACAAGCTGTATGGTTCTGGTGGCACCATGTTGGTCTCTTGGGTTTGGAGAGGGGTGGGGGGATGGGGGGGGGGGGGGAGTGGAAGGGGGTGGAGGTGGAGGAGGGAAAGAGGTGGGAGTGGGGCTGAAATCACAGGTCCCAGAGGAGGTGCCTGGTCTACACAGGTCTGATTCTTCACCCTGTATAAGACATACATTTATTCAATGGTAATTATAAAGAAAAAAGAACACCACACTGTAACAACAACCTAACAGCAAACACCAAAACAACTACATCTTTAGATACATGTATTGTAATGATGGCTAGGAAATGCTTCTTTGATAACAGGAAACACTGCCTGCATGGTTAGATTAAATCTCTCCCAAATGTCAAAATCTAACATTACCTAATTTTCACCATGAGTAAGTCTCCAAATGTTTCTCATTCTGAAGAAGTGCTCTGGCCCGGGAAAGAGATCACGTAAATCCTCCTCAAAGAGGCTGGGCAACATGTATATTAGCAGCTGAAAAAACACATTTAACCACATGGTTAAATAGTTAAGTAATTAGCAACTAATATATAGTTTATAGATGCAAAGTGTCAGGTTGATATAGGTTGTGAGACATTAGCATACTGTCTTCCCTTTCCAGTTAATGCAGGAATGATTTACCAAGCTTGTCACACCCTGATCAGTTTCACCTGTCCTCGTTATTGTCTCCACTGTCACGCCCTGACCTTAGTTATCTATGTTTTCTTTATTATTTTGGTTAGGTCAGGGTGTGACTAGGGTGGGTATGCTCGTTTTGTCTTATCTAGSGGTTTTGTAGGTCTAGGTATATATATGTCTATGGTGGCCTGATATGGTTCCCAATCAGAGGCAGCTGTTTATCGTTGTCTCTGATTGGGGACCATATTTAGGTAGCCATTTTCCCTTGGGTATTTGTGGGTTCTTGTCTATGTGTAGTTGCCTGTTCAGCACTCATTTGTATAGCTTCACGTTTAGTTTTGTTCAGTGTTCACTCTTAGAATAAAGAAGAATGTACGCATACAACGCTCCGCCTTGGTGTCCTCCTTTTGACGGCCGTGACATCCACCCCCTCCAGGTGTCCAGGTGTCGCTTGTTGTCCCCAGTGTATTTATCCCTGTGTTTCCTGTCTTTCTGTGCCAGTTCCTCTTGTATGTTTCCAAGTCAACCAGCGTTTTTCCCGTTCGACTGCTTTTTGCATTCTCCTTTTCTAGTCCTCCCGGTTTTGACCCTTGCCTGTTTTCTGGACTTTGTACCCGCCTGCCTGACCATTCTGCCTGCCTTCACCACGAGCCTGTCTGCCACTCTGTACCTCCTRGACTCTGATCTGGTTTTGACCTTTTTGCCTGTCCACGACCATTCTCTTGCCTACCCCTTTGGATTAATAAACATTGTAAGACTCCAACCATCTGCCTCCGGTGTCTGCATTGTGCCGTGATAAAGCTAGCTAATGTTTGCTAACAAAATTAGAATACCAGTATATCGTAGACTATAATTACTTTAAACCAAAATATAGTGCAAGCTAATGAAACTAACATTAACTCTAAATWGGCGGCCATATTGAAAATCTTAGTTATGTTAATCTTTGCTTGCCTAGCTTATATTGTAGACAATGACTGACATGTCGATAATTTAGCTTCGCCATCTTTGGCGCCCTTCCTATATATTTTCTATTGTCAATAGAAAGGGCGCCAAAGACAGCGAAGCTAAATAATCGACGGTGTCAGTCATTAGGGCAGATTTACACCTTATTAACACTACTTCAGGCCATAAACACTATCAATCAAACCAAAGTTCAAGTGTTTTCAACAAATGGCCGTTCRTGCAGTTTTTTACTGCTAACAGTCAACGTTACCTCGTTAAAATTAGCATGCTAACTTGGTTTGCCAACTTTCCAATTCAAATGAATGTTAGCTAAAGTTATCTTGCTAAGGAGAAAGGCAGACAGGTATAAACAAATTAACATKACCTTTTTAATACTGCAGTTGCTATATGATCCATGCCCGGATACAGTGGGGCAAAAAAGTATTTAGTCAGCCACCAATTGTGCAAGTTCTCCCACTTAAAAAGATGAGAGAGGCCTGTAATTTTCATCATAGGTACACTTCAACTATGACAGACAAAATGAGGRAAAAAAATCCAGAAAATCACATTGTAGGATTTGTAATGAATTTATTTGCAAATTATGGTGGAAAATAAGTAAATAAGCTCTATTGGTGAAACTAAATACAATTTAAAATAATAATCTGTTTCTTTGATATATGGTACACAGGACAACATTCAACCCGATTAGCTTCTAGCTAACTCCAGCATCACTGATCAGCAACTCCATACACCTGACTCAGATGAAGGGAAAATGTGTATTGACCAACATGGAGCTGTCACAGGGCAACATTATGTAGCATTAGTCAAAAGTCTAGAACAGTTCTTATCACACCCAAGGATTTTGTCTGTGGTTGAAAAGGGACCCCAGATGAGCAGGGAAAGTTTTTTTCATGACATTGTTGATGGTGCTCTTCTAAAATCACATGCCTTACTTTCAGAAAAACCAAATGCATTGCAGATGCTTGTCCTGCTAAGGATATTGCCATTTGTTTTGGAGGGTTTGGAAGTCAATGCATATATACAACTGATAATTGAGCTAACAGAGATTGTACAGATAGTATTTGCACCTGTTCTTTCCATTGCGACTGTGTCTAGGTTGAAGTTAATCATTGAAAATCATTTGAAGCATTGGAAGGAGCTTTTTCCAGAACGCAATGTTGCACCTAAATAGCATTCTATGATTTGTTTGCCATCACAGATAAAGTCATTGGGTCCAATGGTTAGACATATGTGTATGCGGTTTGAGTTTAAACATTGTTTCTTTAAACAATGGGCTTCCAAGCTCAATTTTWAAAATATTTGCAAGTATTTGATCAATCAGAACCAAATATATGAAAGGTCCCAAAATGTTGACAGTTCAATGCACCCAATTTTTCAAATGAAAGGGAGATGGGACCTCTATGAGAGGTTAAAGATCTACAATATTTACGTGGAAAATTGAGGGACTTCCTAGGTTTCAATGAAGTAAACCATGCTGTATCATTCAAATTACTTGTAATAAATTGTAATAAATACATAACTCAGAAGTCCATGATCTTTGCCAAAGTACTGAATGGTAATATGGCAGAATTTGCACTGGTCAAAAACATATTTCTTGCTGATTCTAGGCTTTATTGTTTGGAATATCAACCATTTCAAACTATACGCTTTGATAAAAACGTCATGGCTTGTCAAGTTGAGGTCCCACACCTTGCACAGGCCACTGAGTTAGTCGATGCTGAAAAGCTGGTAGATTTAAACTCCTATTACACAACTAGCAACAAGAGCCAAACTTATGTACAAGTCAAATACCATCTTGGGGATGTAATAGAATTGTACAACAGTTCAAATGACTCATAGTGTGTTCCCCAGATATGAAAAGTGTATTGTCTTTGTTCTGTACTGTATTTTGTCTACATGATTGCTGTGCTGTGCTGTGATTGACAATAAAACAGTGAATTCCATTTGGTCATTATCTGTTCTTAATATGTGAAGAGATTAAAAGGATAAGATGCTTGAAATGAGAAATTCTGACTTTGACAAAGCAGTTTTGTACTTGTCAGTGTTGATCAAACAGCTTTATAATTCTGGTAATTCTAGTTTCAAGCATTAAGTTACTCAGAACCAGAAATACAATCTCAGTAACAGGTTATATTATCTTATTAAGATAATTAAGGACAAAAAAGCTTGAAACAAGTKAAATGCTCTAACAAAAAACTGCCTGAATATCTTGTCTGACAAAAAAACAGAATATATTGCCTTGATTTAAGATATTTAATCTTACCTAGATTTCAATTTTTGCAGTGTAGTTTGTTTGCTCCAACAAGTTCTCCTGCATAGACGATTGGCTAGATTGATTGTCTCATCCACAACATCTCCAACCTTTACATGTACATTTAATATTAAACACACACACGCATGTTCACGACCATGCACACACACACAGACACTCTGTCTCTGTCTCTCTCTCTCCTTTACTGTAAATTATATCTAATTGGACTGCAACGTGAAAAAACGTGTGGTTTTCAGATGAATCAGACATGGTTTTTGGACAAGTGTGACATTTCACAATTTTTCACGAGAACAWATCACGTGAAAAATGTCACGTTGGAAAAACAGACACGTGAGTCAGACACTTTTTCACATATACATTTTTCACGACTCAGGCACATCTTTTCCCAACAATTCACATGTGATATTATAAGTTMCACGTGTGCTTTTGTAACAGCCAGAATCAGAAGTTAGAAAAGTTTGATTTTCAGATGTGAATGTTTGATACATGTCAAATCAAATCAAATTGTATTTGTCACATGGGCCGAATACAACAGGTATAGATAGACCTTACAGTGAAATGCTTACTTACATGCCCTAACCAACAATACAGTTAAAAAAWATATATATCAAAAAATGATAATAAATAAATAAATAACAAATAATGAAATAGCAGCAGTAAAATAACAATAGCGAGGCKATATACAGGGGGCCCCGCTACAGAGTCAATGTGCGGGGGCATCGGTTAGTCAAGGTAATTGAGGTAATATGTACATGTAGGTAGAGTTATTAAAGTGACTATGCATAGATAATAACAGAGAGTAGCAGCATCGTAAAAGGGGGGGGGCAATGCAGATAGTCTGGGTAGCCATTTGATTAGATGTTCAGGAGTCTTATGGCTTGGGGGTAGAAACTGCTAATTTGATTTTCACCTGTGAACTTACAATTCCACATGTGGAGTTCTTACATGTGAAACTGCAAATTAGATTTTCACTTACAGTATGATTGTTTTTCACATGTGAACGAGCGATTTTCAATGGGAAATGGGAAACTACAAATTTGACGTGTTTTTTGTAAGGGTGTGACTACTGATTGATCAGAGTATGAACAATACACAACTTTACAGTGCATTCTCCACCCCCTCCCCTATCCCTCTCCTCCAATGCAACATGCTAGCACAAACGCACGGATGCTCACATCCATGTAAATATACTCACAGAACGACAGGGAGGTAAAATATTTCTGTTATTCTGGTGAGCTGAACTTTTTATTAGGGGGTCCATCAATGATCCCCTACTGTTGTCATTTTCCCAGTTTAAGTAAGGCAGCTTTTTGTCAACTTCATGTCTTTCCTTCTTATCAACAAGGAATCTTGCATTTGTGCCTGATTTGCTTTGTGATATAAGTGGATCTTTTAAAGATGTTTGAAAGTAGTGCAGATCAATTAAAAGGCGCCTTTATAGAGAGATAAAAAACAGCTMGTTCAAATGGGAAATGTCGTGTAAATACGGGAGTGCGTGTAGCCGTTGCTCATCCTTGATCCTCAGCAGCCTGGACTTTATGGTTTAGGAGATAAGAGAGAGAAGGGCAATCGTTACTGACAAGCTCACCTTGAGGCGGTGAGCATCTCACGATAAATCCTTTGGCTCCTCACATCGTGGCAAGTAGATGTTGGCATCTTTAAGTGAAATAAGCAATTATGACTGGATGAGTTTGGGTTTCCCCCCCTCAAAATGTTCAAAGGACCAGGTAGTTTAGGGCAACCAGCACCTCATGGTTAAAACATGTCTTTTTAACTTTTTATTTGAAGGGTCTGGTTTTTAGAAGGTGCTAGCTAACATGTTAATAACCATACAGTGTTTTGATTGGCCKTAGCTGTGTCAGGATATGATATTCCTGGAGTGATAGACCACAGCAATGCAGTACTAGATGAATTACCAACAGGCATTACATAGGGAAAACAAAGCCCAAGTAGCCTTCAGAGTCCTACAGTCAGAGTTCAGGGAATGGAGGGGTCATTTTGGGTCGTAGAGTTTATATAATTATTGTAAATCCCATTGACTTAAATATTTAGTGGTCTCTTGAGCCACATCCCCTCCCCCTCAAAAGCGTAACGGTAAGCAAACACACACACACGCATTTAGAGTATACCCAGATGCACATTGGTAAGAGAGCACGGTCGTTCTCCTTCCCACGACCAGAAGAGTCYGAATGTACCGTTGCCAGTTATAGATTTTTTTTAAAGCGGCCAAGCACTGCTATTCTGGTCTGAGAGGAGCTGTCAATACAAATCTTATTGCTGCATTGACAAAGCAAAATAATTTCATTCAATCTACGGGAAAGTAGAAGGGAGAGCAATCTGCTCTGGCCCGAGTGTGGACAGAGCAGTGTCTGTTTTCACTCAGACTGACTATTATCTGACTGGTTGTGTTAGAGGGGAAATTCTGCAATCTTGGCAAGATAAATACCATTCAAAACCAGCAAATGTTCTATATCAGAAGCGACAATAAGACAAATATGATTAAAACACCCATTATTGGTGCCTCATTATTGGTATTAGAGTTCATATGTGAATATTAATAGGATTTGAAGACAAGCTTATGATGTATCCAGTGGCTTTAGGGTGCTTTTTTTATGTTCCAGTTGATATCAATTAAAGAAATCAGTCATTATACCACTGCCGCTTCCTTTGGATGCCTGACCTGGATCGCATAACCATTGGTGTTGAACTGATAAATACCTAAAGTGCTTTCAGCATTTGAGGAAATCACAATCATTTCAGGAGTTTTGTTTCCTGTCATTTCCTCTGAGAGGCAGYTAATTTAGAAAACAGTTTTGGTCTCCTTTAACACACGAAATCTAGTTGTCAGGYTTAACATTTCTAAAACCCACAGATACAACTGTTTCCAAGGACACTGTAAATTACTACATATTACTGCCATAGTTGATCTCAGGGGGGGCTGGTTAGCGAGTATTGATTAGAGTGAAAAAGCAAATTCTTAAACAGTGAATAAACAAAGTTTGACATAGCGGTCCTTCGATGAATTGAAGGTTTTGCAAGTAAATCCAATCTCTCAAAGTATCATAATGTCGACCGAATCATGTCACTGGTAACCCATGTGTGTGACATGGAACAATATAAGTGGTTTGATAGAGCTAACAATTATTAATGAAAAAAAGTTTTTGATGGGAACTGGGAACTGTGTTGATGTGAAAGACAACAATGTTAATAGCAATTCCAGGAATGAGAGTGCGCTCGAAACTCATATTGACTGAGAATTTTTTCAAGGCTAGTAGTTTATTCTCATTAGCGTCCTTCCATTAACTTCTTGTCACTACAGGGGGTGCTGTTTCAACTTCGACATTTTGCGTCTCCAAATTAAACTGCCTCGTACTCAATTCTTGCTCATACAATATGCATATTATTATTACTATTGGATAGAAAACAATCTCTAGTTTCTAAAACCGTTTGAATTATGTCTGTGGGTGAACCAGAACTCTTTCTACAGCGAAAATCATGACAGGACATGCGAAGGTCAGAAAAATAGTCTCTGTTCTCAGATCAGTTTAAAGCTCTGTGTGTGCCCTATGGATCGAAATGAACTGCACCCGCCTTCCCCTGGATGTCAGTAACCAATGAGAAGTGGAATGGTGTTTCTACGTATTTCTCAGAGCTTATAAAAGGGCAAGGAACGAGGTGCGCTCTCTTTTCGACTTCCGCCATTACGCAACGCAAGACCTCAGGATAGCATTTTGAAACGCTCAGTTATCGGCCTTAGATATGTCCGTCTGTAATTTAATTCGGTATAGGTGTTAGAAACATCATAACGAAGTTATTTGAAACCGATTTATATCAGTTTATGCGAGTATATCGCTATTTTCGTAGTATTGCGTTTGAGGATTTGGACATGTGTGTGCCACGTAGCTACTGTTAGCTGCTAGTTCCGAAGTTGAAGTGGACGTTTTACAACAAAGCAACAATTATTTTGGACAAAAGGACACCTTGCCCAAGATTCTGATGGAAGCTCGTCCAAAAGTAAGAGCTATTTATGATTTTATTCCGTATTTATGTGGAAAAATGTAAACGCATTTTTCGGCCATTATTGCGGCACTAGTCTGGCTGTAACGCACACTGTATGTCTAGTAACGTTAATTTTAAAAATCTAAATCAGCGGTTGCATTAATAACCAATGCATCTTTCATTAGCTGTCCAACCTGTATTTTTTTTTGTCAATCTAATCGATAATAATCGTAAACTTAGGTGCCCTTCCAAGATGGCCGCGCCAGAATGCATGCCATGTTTTGACTGATTACATAGCATAACCACGATTTGTGATGCTAAATATGCACATTTTCGAACAAACTCTATATGCATTGTGTAATATGATGTTACAGGACTGTCATCTGAAGAATTCTGAGAAGGTTAGTGAAAAAATTAATATATTTTGGTGGTGATAACGTTATCGCGCTTTTTGCCTTGAATCAATGCTGGGGTGATGTTAGCTCATGTGGTATGCTAATATAACGATATATGGTGTTTTCGCTGTAAAACACTTAGAAATCTGAAATATTGTCTGGATTCACAAGATGTTGGGCTTTCATTTGCTGTACGCTGTGTATTTTTCAGAAATGTTTTAAGATGAGTAATTAGGTAATACACGTTGCTCTCTGTAGATATTCTAGTCGCTTTGGGTGAGTTTTGTGATAGTGGCTGCAATGCTAAACTGTGATTTATACCTGAAAATGCAAATTTTTCTAAAAAAACATATGCTTACCATAAATATGTTATCAGACTGTCATCTTATGAAGTTGTTTCTTGGTTAGTGGCTATATATATCTTTATTTAGTCGAATTATGATAACTACTGATGGAGTAAAACCTGGTGGGTAAAAAAAGTGGTTGCTTTTGCTAACGGTTTTAGCTAATAGATTTACATATTGTGTCTTCCCTGTAAAACATTTAAAAAATCAGAAATGATGGCTGGATTCACAAGATGTTGGGCTTTCATTTTGCTGTATGCTGTGTATTTTTCAGAAATGTTTTAGGATGAGTATTTTTGGTAATTGACGTCGTCTCTGTAATTATTCCGGCTGCTTCCAACGCTATTTCAGATTGCAGCTGCAATGTAGAACTGTGATTTATACCTGAAATATGCAAATTTTTCTAAAAAAACATATGCTATACATAAATATGTTATCAGACTGTCATCTTATGAAGTTGTTTCTTGGTTAGTGGCTATATATATATCTTTATTTAGTCGAATTAGTGATAGCTACTGATGGAGTAAAAACTGGTGGAGTAAAAAAAGTGGTGTCTTTTGCTACCGGTGGTTAGCTAATAGATTTACATATTGTGTCTTCCCTGTAAAACATTTTAAAAATCAGAAATGATGGCTGGATTCACAAGATGTGTATCTTTCATCTGGTGTCTTGGACTTGTGATTTAATGATATTTAGATGCTTGTATTTACTTGTGACGCTATGCTAGGCTATGCTAGTCAGCTTTTTTACTGTGGGGGGTGCTCCCGGATCMGGGTTTGGTAGCAGTGAAAGGTTAAATTTCCCCAAATTAACGATATTGCAAAAAAAGTGCCCAGTTGTGATGGCTCGATAGCGATGTCAGAACTGTAGTCAATTTGAGAAACACATTTTTCCAGAGATTTRAGTCTCACTACTGTATTGGTTTAATGAAACAAACAACATCCATTTCCCTTCCCTTCCCCTCAAACCCCAAGCTATTCACACTTTCAACACCCCCCCATCTGACCCCCCCTATTTGCAGCTCTACCGCTAGTACCTATGGCATGTCCTACCTTGGTAGCGCTGAGCCAATTAAAACCTAGCTGGACAGGGGAGAGCACAGAGTAGTGTTAGGGAACAATATAGGATCAGAAACTCAGTCATAGTCAGCCAGCTACTCAGTCATAGTTAGCAATCTACTCAGTCATAGTCAGCCAGCTACTCAGTCATAGTCAGCCAGCTACTCAGTCATAGTCAGCCAGCTACTCAGTCATAGTCAGCAATCTACTCAGTCATAGTCAGTCAGCTACTCAGTCATAGTCAGCAATCTACTCAGTCATAGTCAGCCAGCTACTCAGTCATAGTCAGCCAGCTACTCAGTCATAGTCAGCAATCTACTCAGTCATAGTCAGCCAGCTACTCAGTCATAGTCAGCCAGCTACTCAGTCATAGTCAGCAAGCTACTCAGCCGCAGTCAGCCTGCGATTCTGCTAGGTACTGTATTGGCTTGTATGTCAGCCCGGCTCCAAACTCTCCACAAAACCCAGTCATTAGCCACACACTGAGTAGGATGAACTCCTTCTTTACAATCCTCTCAATACTAATGAGTTACCTGATTTACACACAACACTCAGGACTCCTTTATAATTGACACATACTGGATATATATAGGGAATGTGATACTGGATCAGAGATAATGATAATGCAGGTGCTACTGGTAGGCAGGGCAAACCCGTTTTTGTGTATTTCTGGTATATCATCAAAATAAATAAATTGCAGCATGTTTTTGGACTCATTCATCAGTTTTTACCTGATTAAGTACAATACCATTGGAAATGAATGTTGAAAGTTCCATTTATATTCCTAAAACTCCAGTTGAACATGATGCTGTCGCTGCTTCCTGTTGACAAGACATTTTGATAAATAGCCCAATGTGAGACAAAGTTTTAACGTGTCCAAATCAATAACCAATAAGCAGAAACAGTTTGTGATATATTGAAAACCTAAACATGACATGTACTATCTACACATACAAATGCAACAATAGTAATCATATTAYGTAAAAAAAATGGTTTATGTGCACCTTATAAACTGCACACGCATAAAACCCCTGTTGTTTTGACCAGTGGTGTGAAGTACTAAACTAAAAATACTTTAAAGTACTACTTAGGCAGTTTTTTKGGGTATCTGTACTTTACTTTACTATTTATATTTTTGACAACTTTTACTTTTACTCCACTACATTACTAAATAAAATATGGAACTTTTTACTTCTTACATTTTCCCTGACACCTAAAAGACTCATTACATTTAGAATATTCAACCAGGACAGAATTAGGGCACCTATCAATACAACACTTTGTCATCCCTACTGCCTCTGATCTGCCGGACTCGCGAAACACAAATACTGTGTTTGTAAATTATGTCTGAGCGTTGGAGTGTACCTGTCTGACCGTAATAAAAAAAAAAWTGAAAAATCGTGCTGTCTGGTTTGCTTAGTATAAGGAATTTGATGTATAGCATTTACTATTACTTTGTACTTTTACTCAAGTATGATGTTTGAGTACTTTTTCTACCCCTGTACTAGGGTACATTTAAAACAAGATACTTTTAGACTTTTACTCAAGTAGTGTTTTACGGTGCAACTTTCACTTTTACTTGAGTCATTTTCTTTTAAGGTATCTTTACTTTTACTCAAGTATGATACTTGAGTACTTTTTCTACCACTGGTTTTGACAAGTGGCAATAAAACACTGATATCRATTAGGGGGGAAATCGGGTTGTACGAGCTGTTGAAGCTAATGCAAAGAAAAAACAACACATGGGAACTGGAGATATTTTTTCAGAACTGGTTAGAGAACAACCTGTATAAGACAGTGAGCTACATTTTGGAGTGATGCATTTTGATTTGGGGGTCACCAAAACGGAAAGKTAAACGCATCACTTATTTGTCAATAACTTATATCGATATCATGTTGAAATCAATTGCGCGAGAGGGGGAGATGAGATTTCATGTCCTGTTAAAACTAACACAGCTCAAGAACCATATGGAATCTGTGAATTATGTGTACATCACTGGTTAGATAACAATTTGTAGAAGACAGCTAGCTACGTTTTGAAATGTTACAAATTTGTTTWGAATTTTCAGTGCCATTTAATTCCTGTGCATCCCAGAGTGTGTAACAACATCAACGGTACAAAACCAAAGATATTGATCTGTTTTAAGCAGTCAATCTTATGTCATTGTGATGACTAAAAACTTTTATACTAACATCACCAATCTGAGGTGAAAAGGATGTGTAATTCCACTATATTTTATTGGGTGAAAATGCAAGCTTGTGTTAGGTAGTAACACAAACTGTCCACATTAGGGAAATTAACGCAATATACAATAATTTAAAATGGCAAAATAATTCAACATGTCAATTTAAGATGATGGTATATGTTGCCCAGCCACAAACTATTGCAAAAATGACATATATTTCTCACTAATTTAWCCATTTAGAGAGTAAAAAAATGCTCTCAAACACAATTTAACCGAGCGCTCTGGACTGGAGCCTCCATAGTGTCTGTGCAGCAGCCTGTTACGTTCCCCAGTTTCTGTGTTGTAGTTTGTATTTCAGTGTGTGTGTTTCAGGAGATGGCTTCCTGGAATTTCTCCCCAAGCAGCTGATTGGTCGGCCCCAATTGATGATTGGAGTGCTGACCCCGCCCCCTCGTCAAGATACAGCTGTCTCTAATTACCATTGCCACCTGAAGCTATAAAAGCCAGTGTTCTGTTCAGAGGAGAGATTAGAGAGAGAGATCATTGTAGACTGAGATTGAATGTTATATAGATCATTGCTGAGAGAGAGGTTTATGGCTGAGGGGTTATAGCATTTTGGTCGTGAGTATGTACTATGTTAGTTGTTGTTGGTAGCAGCTTTGCAATGTTCTGTGGTTGTTGCTTTGTCAGAGCTTCTTTAGTGACCTGAGTTYTCWSWKTTKTKKTGAAGTGGATTGTTCTGTTTCATTTGTTCCCAGGGGGGAAGAGGAAGGCACTTGGAGTGTTTAGGCAAGAGGCCCGCGGGCATACATATACCTGTAGTATATTCACTGTCTAGGCACACTAGGTAAGACTTGGGCGGACCACCCCCTGTATTTTGGTTAGGGCACCAGSTGGTGCTAAGATAAATAAGTAGTGGGTAGGCAGGTTAGATAGGAGAGGGGGAAGCTTTGATATTTACTTTCTTTGCTTTGGTTCCGTMCAGCCCATATTACCGTGTAAGGAAATAAATCCTAGTAAGCGGTCAATTCTGCCTTTTTGTCATCCTTACTCGCACCTATAGTCCATACCTCTTTCGCTTCACGTTGAGTTGTAGCAGGGTGTTGCGTTCCCTCTTCATAGAGGCGTGCGTAACACAGCCTGAATGTCTGACATCCCTACTACTAGGCAAACTGTTAGTTTAATGGTAAGATTGAGGACACAGATTGAGCATTCCTTAGAAACCACTTTTTTATGGATAATATTGAACATATTTTTGTTGTTAGCTGTCCTCAATTAAAGCTTCTGTCCTTGTGCTTCAGCACCATTATAAACCTTGGCATTTTGCCAAATATTCAGCTAATGTTCTTCTGTGGTGTTGTATGCTATATTTTTGAAAAATAATCAAACACCCTGATCTCTCACCTGTCTTGTGCTTGTTTCCAACCCCCACCAGGTGTATTATTTTTTTCCCCATTTTGTATTAATACCTGTTTCCTGTTTGTCTATTGACAGTTCGTCTTGTCTCGTCAAGTCGTCCCAGTTTGTTTTCCGTGTGTTACCTTCTGTCACGCCCTGACCTTAGTTCCTTTTTATGTCTCTATTTTGGTTTGGTTGGGGTGGGCATTCTGTGTTTTTCTATGTTTTCTATTTCTGTGTTTGGCCTGGTATGGTTCCCAATCAGACAGCTGCCTCTATCATTGTCTCTGATTGAGAACCATWCTTAGGTAGCCTTTTCCCACCTGGTGTTTGAGTAGTTTTCTGTTTTGTGTATTGCACCTTGCAGAACTGTTCATTGTCGTTTTGTTTTTGTTCAAGTGTTTCGTATTTATTAAAAGTAATATGGACACTTACCATGCGGCACCTTGGTCCTCTTCACCCGACGACGATCGTTACACCTTTCTAGTTTTGTTTTCTAATCTTCCCGGTTACGACCTTTCTGCCTACCCTGACCCTGCCTGCCGTTCCGTCCCTTGTTGACACTGCCTTGGATTACGAACCACAAACGTGCTCCTTATTCCAGGGCCTGGTTGCATAACATCTTAAGTGTTCCCCTTTACCTCAAGGAATAATGTTCACATACCTAAGGGAATTGTTTAAGGGTGTTGCATAGAGCCACTCAAACACTTCCTTAGGTAAGGGCATCATTTAAAGTGGAACTGACAGCGTATTAGCAACATGAAATATGGTTAAACTAATTTACACTTTTTTGAAATTCTGACAAGGGCTTAGATATGGTCGTTTTCATAAATTCATAGAATTACATAATGTACTAAGGCATTYGTGAAAATTCTATAACAATATAGAGTGGGAAAACGGACATGCGTTTTGACAAATAATATTTACACTGCAGAAAATAAAACAGAATAAAAACGTCTGGTCCAGGACCGGTGTCTACGCAGACTGGTGCGCCATATGCAARTAAGCCATTTGCCACATGGGCCTTCCATCMTTGACTTTGAACTGGACTKTGTGTTTACAGGCAGTACCAACTGCAAGACTTTAGATCATTAGAACGCATTCAATAAAAGCCACAAAATACACCTGAGTGGATTTTTGCAAATATGTAAATCCCACGGGAGTCCTCTTAAATTTGGGAACTTCACAATCCTATTGATCAAACAACCATGAAAGGGTTTGATATCTCTCCCTCAGTCGCCTATACACAACAAGATCAACTAATGCTAGCCAGMGTGAGATGAGCTGAAATCTAACGAGGGAACACWAGATAAACTCTCAAAATTGCACTGATAAATAATGGGGAATAGTAGCCTGTTCGTCCTTCTGCAGTTTGCCTGCCAATGCATGCTTTTCCTAACCCATGTTTTGACAACTGAATGGGAACTTGCCTGCTTGCCAAATACATTTGAGTGACAACTAAGAGATACATATGCTAACTGTGGATAATGGTCGTTCAATTCAGCATAGGTAGCTAGCTAACAAAGYGATTCACATTTCTGGCTGGCTAACCAAATGACACCTGCATCTCTAGCCACTGAAAAAACATATGAGGGGGAAAAGTCAGTCACTCCAATGACATGAGTGACCATGTTTCTCCTTTGCATGGTGTTTTGTTGCAGGTTTAGWTTTTCGGGTTATTAATTGTCAGGCTTTAAAATCAAAGCCAGACTCCAAYATTTTAGTAGCTGAACTAGGATGTGTCTGTACACTTTCCCTCCGCTGCGCGCTATGAACAGGACACACGAAAGCAGCGTGATTGCAGTTGAWTTCACCAATGCGAGCGCATCAGGCTGTAATTTCATAAAGAGGATGACTCAACTCATGTGTATGTCCTAATTGGCCCACGGGCATTGTGTTTGACACATGTGCACTAGCCTATTAGCCACGTTATGACAGACTTGTGATCAAATCAAAGTTTATTTATCACGTGCGCCAAATACATTTAAGTCATTTAGCGCCAAATACATTTAAGTCATTTAGCAGACGCTCTTATCCAGAGCGACTTACAAATTGGAAAGTTCATACATATTCATCCTGGTCCCCCGTGGGGAATGAACCCACAACCCTGGGGTTGCAAGCGCCATGCTCTACCAACTGAGCCACACGGGACCATGTGGCTCAAATACAACAGGTGTAGACCTTAGAGTGAAATGCTTACTTACAAGCCCTAACCAACAGTGCATTTTTAAGTAAAAAATAGGTTTTAGGTAAACAATAGATATGTAAAAATAAATAAATAATAAAACAGTCAAATTACAGTGAAAATAACAGTAGCGAGGCTATATACAGGTGGTACCGGTACAGAGTCAATGTGCGGGGGCACCGGTTAGTCGGGCTAATTTAGGTAATATGTACCTGAATGTATAGTTAAAGTGACTATGCATAGATGATRAACAGAGAGTAGCAGCAGCGTAAAAGAGAGGTTTGGCGGGACACAATGCAAATGGTCCGGGTAGCCATTTGATTACCTGTTCAGGAGTCTTATGGCTTGGGGGTAAAAGTAGTTGAGAAGCCTTTTGGTCCTAGACTTGGCGCTCCGGTACCGCTTGCCATGCGGTAGCAGAGAGAACAGTCTATGACTGGGGTCTTTGACAATTTTTAGGGCCTTCCTCTGACACTGCCTGGTGTAGAGGTCCTGGATGGCAGGCAGCTTAGCCCCAGTGATGTACTGGGCCGTACGCACTACCCTCTGCAGTGCCTTGCGGTCGGAGGCCGAGCAGTTGCCATACCAGGCAGTGATGCAACCAGTCAGGATGCACTCGATGTTGCAGCTGTAGAACCTTTTGAGGATCTGAGAACCCATGCCAATTCTTTTCAGTCTCCTGATGGGGAATAGGTTTTGTCATGCCCTCTTCACGACTGTCTTGGTGTGTTTGGACCATTCTAGTTTGTTGGTGATGTGGACACCACCAAAGAACTTGAAGCTCTCAACCTGCTCCACTACAGCCCCATCGATGARAAWGGGGGCGTGCTCGGTCCTCCTTTTCCTGTAGTCCACAATCATCTCCTTTGTCTCGATTACGTTGAGGGATAGGTTGTTATTCTGGCACCACCCGGCCAGGTCTCTGACCTCCTCCCTATTGGCTGTCTCGTTGTCGGTGATCAGGCTGAGTCATGTGCAAACTTAATGATGGTGTTGGAGTCAGGGATCATTGCCCTTGCTAGTTTGATTGTATTGACATTCCAAGCCTTAGTTGCAGCCATCTGTTTTTGTTCAAAATATTGATTCATTGAAACTTAAACAGTGCATTCTGAATGGGTGGAGGCAAAAAAAAAAGTGTACCAGGCCAGCTATGATTTACAACCTGATAGCAATATTTTTGGGACTACCAAGAAATGTGTTGGTGAATTATATGAATCATGCATTGATCTGGATCCACCTATTCTGCCAACAATGCCTTACTATACGTCATGGAATGTTGAGTCAAATATAACCTATTTAAAAAAAAAAAACACTTATAAAATTGTTTTTGTAGAATAAACTAGGAATTTTATATTTCTGACTGATATTATGATTGTCTGTTTCATATCTGCAAAGTAGTTAAACGCTGTCAGTTCCACTTTAAGAGTTTATGGTCGTTTGAAGGCATGTATGGCAGAAAGAGTCTCTGGTTAACATGGAGAGGCCCTGATTCACTGAGTGAATATCTAGTCAATGAGATCTCATTTATTTTGGTAGATGGAAAAATATAACTTCTACAGTCAAGACAAATTGATTCAGAAGATAATAAAACATGTTTATTTTAGTGATTTTTTTTCTCAACTTGTTTTATTATTTCTATCATGTCAAGCTAACTTACAGAGGAGGTAGCTAGCTAGCCAGATAGCTTTGTAGCCATGGATTGTGCACCTTCTATTGTTTAGTAGCTAGCTAGCTGGTGGAGGTTTTCCTTTTGTAACCAGGGCAGATGAAAGCAACATTCACCTCCACAAATGCTGTTTACATTGATATCCATACTGAATGAAGCAGTTAAGGGACTTAACTGTATCACTTAATTTAAGGGGAATATTCTCCTTAAAAGGTTTAGTGCAACTGACTTAAAGTTAAGGAAAAGGGAAAAGATAAGGGGGAAATTATCTTAAGGTGTTGTATGCAACTGGTCCCATTACTTTAGCGACTTATATCTTGATTTTGACTTCAGCACATTGTTAAAGCCACAGAAATATAAGTCAGTAGCCAAAGTCTACRCCCCTTCATCGGTGATTGGTCAGCACTAGTGATTCTTCAGTCTTTGCTGTCGACTAGACKACTTGTTATCGTGCACATTTTTTCATTGAGAAATACTGCATCAAACAACTTAGTTAGATGTAAAATTGCGTGACTAAGATCTCCTCGGCAAAAACGTCAAAATTAATGACTGTTCCGATTTGAAGCATGCTGATGCCTTAAATGATTGACTGGCAGCCATTTTGAGTGTACCCATGCCTAGGTTGAATAGTTATCAATGGCGCCATGAATTTGTTATTTTTTTAACACTGCCTCATGGAATCATTACATTGTCTTAACCTGTATTTTTTCAACATAGACCCATGACAGGAAGTAAATGCAGTAAGTGTACCCTTCAATCTGTGCTGTGATTTGTCGAGTCAACTCATCTGACGTTACAAAAAACAAGGTGTTCATGGTATTCAACTTGTCAGTTGGAGCTGGACCCTGAAAGTGACGAACTTCCACAGGTGTGCAGAATACTTTGTTCTTCAAAACAAAAGGCATACACAATGCATCTTAATTTGCTATATCATTGTTGTACTGTTTTCAATAGGTCACCAGAAGATGCAGGACCAGAACAGCCTGTTTGAATGGTGGAGAATCCTAGCCTATACCTTGTCTTCCGTCAATTCATTGCAGAATGCAATGATTATCTGCAGGGCAGACTATAGTATACTTAGTATTACTTGCTGTGTTAGTCCTCTGAGACGTAATGGCCAATGGTATAATCTTCAGTACCATCACAAAGTCTATTTAATAATTTTGCGAAATACACTTTGTGATGATACTGGAGATGATAACTTATAAAAAAACTTCTAATGAGTAAACAGTCTTGAATTCTGTTGTTGAAAGTAAATAAAGAAACCAGACTGCAATGAAAGGTTGTTAGCATTCTTCATAAATTCTTGTCAGTTATTTACATAACACAATAAACAGATGCAATGCAATTTAGCTTTCTTTATTGCGGTAGCGGTGCGTGGGTAAAAATCACTAGGGAAGCCAAGCCAGAAAATAAAAGCCATATTACAATGTGTTGTGATAATTGTATTGTTTGCTCTATAACCTGTTAGTTCATATGCCTTGCGACCGTGATATATAGGCCTTTGGCAGAAACAATAAGAAGACACAGTGGTAGAATAAATTCAACCACATGTCACGATCTATCACAAGGATGACGCTGGAGAGACGAAGCAGGTACGGGGAGTAACATTTATAAATAACGGACATGGAACGAGACATAAACAGCTTAGCAAACAGAAAAACAATCAATGCAGAAGCGGGGAACAGAGCTGGGGAACTGACACATATAGGGGAGGAAATGAACAGGTGATAAGAGAGTCCAGGTGAGTCCAATAACGTGATGCGCGTGACGAGGAAAGGCAGGTGTACGTGATGGATGGCAGGAGTGAGTGATGAGCAGGCATTCTGGCGCCCTCAAGCGCCAGGGGGGAGGGGAAGAGCGGGAGCAGACGTGACAGTACCCCCACTAGGGCGCCACCCGGCGTCCCACCTGGGCAAACCGGCCGAGACATGGGCGCTGGGCAAGCCGGTTGAGGCGTGGAAGTCCGACGAACCGGCTGGAGCGTGAGAGCCTGGCGAGCCGGCTGAGGCATGGGAGCCTGACGATCCGGCTGAGTCCAGACGCCTGTCGATCCCGCTGAGGAAACCCGATGATCCGGTGGATTGTGACGTGGGATGGGAAGCCACCGAGCCAACCGATGCAATGAAACCTCTCGAGCCAGCCAGGGCATGAAAGCTCGACGGGCTGGCTTAGGCACCCCCGGTTCCATCGGCGGCAGAATCCACCCCCGACGTCACCGACAAAAAAAAAAAAACAAACAAAAAACTCCTGGACAGGCTGGGCAGACAAGAACTGACGATCCAGCTGAGACCGACGTGGGATGGGCGCCTCCGAACCAACCGGGGCAAGGAAACCTCTCGAGCCTGCTAGGGCGTGGAAGCCGACGAGCAAGGCTAGGCACCCCGGTTCCATCGGTGTTGACCCAGAGCCGATGCCACTATACCAACCAGAAGCCAGTACTCCCGATGCTTCGTGTGATGGCTTCTGGCCTTCTGTCACGATCTATCACAAGGATGACGCTGGAGAGACGAAGCAGGTACGGGGAGTAACATTTAATAAATAACGGACATGGAACGAGACATAAACAGCTTAGCAAACAGAAAAATCAATGCAGAAGCGGGGAACAGAGCTGGGGAACTGACACATATAGGGGAGGAAATGAACAGGTGATAAGAGAGTCCAGGTGAGTCCAATACGCTGATGCGCGTGACGAGGAAAGGCAGGTGTACGTGATGGATGGCAGGAGTGAGTGATGCAAGGCATTCTGGCGCCCTCAAGCGCCAGGGGGAGGGGAAGAGCGGGAGCAGACGTGACACCACACCTTTGTTTTATCACAAAACCGGAGGCAACATCTGTCCGGTGAAGTCCACAAAGCATTTTGCATGTTAACAAACAGTTTATCAGAATCCATGCTTCAAGATTGTTTGATCAGGCGGACTGGGAAATGTTCCGGGTTGCCTCTGAAAATAACATTGACATATACACTGACACGGTGACTGAGTTCATCAGGAAGTGTAACAGGCCGTGGCCAAAAGTTGTGAGAATGACACAAATATGAATTTTCACAAAGTCTGCTATCTCAGTTTGTATGATGGCAATTTGCATATACTCCAGAATGTTATGAAGAGTGATCAGATGAATTGCAATTAATTGCAAAGTCCCTCTTTGCCATGCAAATGAACTGAATCCCCCAAAAACATTTCCATTGCATTTCAGCCCTGCCACAAAAGGACCAGCTGACATCATGTCAGTGATTTTCTCGTTAACACAGGTGTGAGTGTTGATGAGGACAAGACTGGAGATCACTCTGTCATGCTGATTGAGTTCGAATAACAGACTGGAAACTTCAAAAGGAGGGTGGTGCTTGGAATCATTGTTCTTCCTCTGTCAACCATGGTTACCTCCAAGGAAACACATGCCGTCATCATTGTTTTGCACAAAAAGGGCATCACAGGCAAGGATATTGCTGTCTGCAAGATTGCACCTAAATCAACCATTTATCTGATCATCAAGAACTTCAAGGAGAGCGGTTCAATTGTTGTGAAGAAGGCTTCAGGGCGCCCAAGAAAGTCCAGCAAGCGCCAGGACCGTCTCCTAAAGTTGATTCAGCTGTGGGATTGAGGCATCACCAGTACAGAGCTTGCTCAGGAATGGCAGCAGGCAGGTGTGAGTGCATCTGCACGTACAGTGCGGCRAAGACTTTTGGAGGATGGCCTGGTGTCAAGAAGGGCAGCAAAGAAGCCACTTCTCTCTAGGAAAAACTTCAGGGACAGACTGATATTCTGCAAAAGGTACAGGGATTGGACTGCTGAGAACTGGGGTAAAGTCATTTTATCTGATGAATCCCCTTTTCGATTGTTTGGGGCATCCGGAAAAAAGATTGTCCGGAGAAGACAAGATGAGCGCTACCATCAGTCCTGTGTCATGCCAACAGTAAAGCATCCTGAGACCATTCATGTGTGGGGTTGCTTCTCAGCCAAGGGAGTGGGCTCACTCAGAATTTTGCCTAAGAACACAGCCATGAATAAAGAATGGTACCAACACATCCTCCGAGAGCAACTTCTCMCAACCATCCAGGAACAGTTTGGTGATGAACAATGCCTTTTCCAGCATGATGGAGCACCTTGCCATAAGGCAAAAGTGATAACTAAGTGGATCGGGGAACAAAACATAAATATTTTGGGCCCATGCCCAGGAAACTACCCAGACCTTAATCCCATTGAGAACCTGTGGTCAACCCTCAAGAGGCAGGTGGACAATCAAAAACCCATATATTCTGACAAACTCCAAGCATTGATTATGCAAGAATGGGCTGCCATCAGTCATGATGTGGCCCAGAAGTTAATTGACAGCATGCCAGGGAGGATTGGCATGCTCAGACACAAGAGGTATGTGGCAGGGTCTACAGTCAATCACGGATTACAAAAAGAAAACCAGCCCTGTCTCGGACCAGGATGTCTTGCTCCCAGACAGACTAAATCACTTTTTTGCTCGCTTTCTGGGACAATACAGGCCATCGACACGGCCCGCTACCAAAACCTGCGGGCTCTTCCTTCACTGCAGCCGAGGTGAGTAAAACATTTAAACGTGTTAACCCTCGCAAGGTGCTCAGGCCCAGACGGCATCCCACGCCGCGTCCTCAGAGCATGCGCACCAGCTGGCTGGTGTGTTTAAGGACATATTCAATCAATCCTTATCCCAGTCTGCTGTTCCCACATGCTTCAAGAGGGCCACCATTGTTCCTGTTCCCAGAAAGCTAAGGTAACTGAGCTAACGACTACCGCCCGTAGCACTCACTTCCATCATCATGAAGTGCTTTGAGAGACTAGTCAAGGACCATATCACCTCCACCCTACCTGAACCTAGACCCCATCCCAATTTGCTTACCGACCCCAATAGGCTCACACAGACGACGCAATCTCAACCACACTGCACACTGCCCTAACCCATCTGGACAAGAGGAATACTTATGTGAGAATGCTGTTCACGACTACAGCTCAGCATTAACACCATAGTACCCTCCAAACTCGTCATCAAGCTCGAGACCCTGGGGTCTCGACCCACGCCTGTGCAACGGGTCCTGGACTTCCTGACGGCCGCCCCCAGCTGGTGAGGGTAGGTAACAACATCTCACCCCGCTGATCCTCAACACTGGGCCCCACAAGGGTGCGTTCCTGAGCCCTCTACTGTACTCCCCTGTTCACCCACGATGCGTGGCCATGCACGCCTCCCAACTCAATCGCATCACTACAGTTCGCGAGACCTACCACGCGCTATACGCGCTCTCAACCACGGCGCGACGACTGCGTAGACGCGGCCCCTCCTAGTAAGTATTATCGGGTGCGTCGGAAAAATACCTCACACAACGCCAACGAAACACACCATCAACACTAACTAGCACTATGATTGGGTACTTTCTCAGAACAGCAGTAGCGACGGCACCCCCTTATCCTCACTCAGACGGCGACCAGCTAGATGGAGCGAGTCCGGCTAGAGTTATTAAGTTTCTCGGCCTGACACAGCACGTGCGACAATAAACTGAATTCGGTCACCAGCACAAACCAGACTACGTGTGACAGAAGCCTCAGCCAGCGCCTCAACCTCACTGGAGCTTGAAGCATCACAACTTTTGGCGTTCACCACGATACCAGCATCTCGACACTTTCGACATGATGTCACAACTCGCGCATCCTTCCGGGCGTCGTCAAGCACGCGCTCTGGTAACAGGCACCGGCTCGCCACAACCTAAGGTCCCAGAGATGAGTGTAGGCTGCACATCCAACGCCAACATCACCCGGGGCAAACTACCTGGCTACCTTTCGGACATCCACACCATCTCCGACGTCACAGCAGGAACGGCGCATCACAAAAGCTCAATTCACGAAGACAAACAGCCCACCCGAGGCACCTCTGCCGTATTCCACTCCCGCTTATCATTCCAGAAGGCGAGCGGTCAGTACAGCTGTCGGCATCAAAGCAGTGACGGGACCTGACGGGACGCTGAAATCATCACTACATGCTTCGCTCATCTCACGCGCCACTCGACATGCATCGTACAACAATCACCAGTCTCACCACCTAATACCTTCTCCAGACTAACTTCACTTATTATATTCAGAACAATAAAAATAACTGCCACAATCTCGCCACCTCTAAACTCCCAGCCCTCTTTAATAATCGGACATTGCACTGAGAAAAACGTAGTAAAACATGTATCTACTAATTGCACACCATTTAAACCAATGAACCACCTATCATCTACATGAACAGTTGACTCACCCTACACTTACTCCAACTCTACCATACTGTACTGATCACCTCATACGGTACTGCCTATCGATCATCTACTGCATCTGCCCTATCTTATCCAATCACATGTTCATACTAGCACGACTTAAACTACTGCCACTTATGGTACTATACCACATTACTCATCTCATATGTACTAATACGTACTCTATACATCTATCTGCACTTGCCTAAGCGCCTTCCGCATACCACTCCACCTCGCATCTTCACATATATCTCTACACGTACGACTATTCCTTATACATCCCTCTCATTACCACCTGGTTACTAACAAAGTCTCGTTCCTTGTGGAATTGTTAGGTTAGATTACTTGTTGGTTATTACTGCATTGTCGGAAGTAGAAGCACAAGCATTTCGCTACACTCGCATTAACATCTGCTAACCATGTGTATGTGACAAATAAAATTKGATTTGATTTGATTTGATTGCAGAGGTCTTGAAAAAKAATGGTCAACACTGCAAATATTGACTCTTTGCATCAACCTCATGTAATTGTCAATAAAAGCTTTTGATACTTATGAAATGCTTAAAATTATAATTCAGTATTCCATAGTAACATCTGACAAAAATATCTAAAGACACTGAAGCAGCAAACTTTGTTGAAATTAATATTTGTGTCATTCTCAAAACTTTTGGCCACGACTGTTTAGGGGATGTTGTTCCTCCTGCGATGATTAAAACCTATCCAAACCAAAAAAAATTGATAGATGGCAGCATTCACGCAAAACTGAAAGTGGGAACCACCACATTTAACCACTGCAAGGTGACTGGGAATATGGTTAAGTACAAACAGTCCAGTTATACCCTTTGTAAGACAATCAAACAAATAAACCGTCAGTACARAGACAAACTGGAGTCACAATTCAATGGCTTGGACACTAGATGTATGTAGYAGGCACTCCAGACAATCACGGGAAAACCAGCCATGTCTTGCTTCCGGACAAGCTAAACACATTCTTTGCCCGCTCTCATGGACTGTGAGCTCTTGTTCTCTGTGGCCTATGTGAGTAAGACATTGAAGCGTGTTAACCCTCACAAGGCTGCCGGCCCAGTCGACATCCCTCGCGGCGTCCTCAGAGCATGTGAAGACCAGCTGGCTGGAGTGTTTAAGGACATATTTAATCTCTCCTTATCCAAGTCTTTTGTCCCCACTTGCTTCAAGATGTCCACCATTGTTCCTGTACCCAAGAAAGCAAAGGTAACTGAACTAAATGACTAATTCACCAAAACACTCACTTATGTCATCATGAAGTGCTTTGAGAGACTAGACGACACAACCATGGTAGGCCTGATTACCAACAATGATRAGACAGCCTACAGGGAGGAGGTGAGGACCCTGGCGGAGTGGTGCCAGGAAAATAAGCTCTCCCTCAATGTCAACAAAACGAAGGAGCTGATTGTGGACTTCAGGAGACAGCAGAGGAAGCATGACACCATCCAAATCGACGGGGCCGCAGTGCAGAAGGTGAAAAGCTTAAAGTTCCTTGACGTACACATCACTGACCATCTGAAATGGTCCACCCACACAGACAGTGTGGTGAAGAAGGCGCAACAGCGCATCTTCAACCTCAGGAGGATGAAGAGATTCAGCTTGGCCCCTAAGACCCTCACAAACTTTTACAGATGCACCATTGAGAGACTCCTGTTGAGCTGTATCACCTCCTAGTATGGCAACTGCACCATCCACAACCACAGGGCTCTCCAGAGGGTTGTACGGTCTGCCCAACGCATCACCGGGGGCACACTGCCTGCCCTCCAGGACAGCTTCAGCCCCCGGTGTCAAATCAAATGCGCCAAATACAACAGGTGTAGACCTTACAGTGAAATGCTTACTTACCAACAATGCAGTTTGCATTTTTTATTAAAAAAATACGTAAAACAATGCGAATAAGAAATAAAAGTAACAAATAATTAAAGAGCAGTAGTAAAATAACAATAGCGAGGGAATATACAGGTGGTACCGGTACAGAGTCAATGTGTGGGGGCACCGGTTAGTTGAGGTAATATTTACATGTAGGTAGAGTTATTAAAGTGACTATGCATAGATAAAAACAGAGAGAAGCAGCTGTGTTAAAGAGGGAGGGAGGGCGGGGCAATGCAAATAGTCTGGGAAGCCATTTGATTAAAAGTTCAGGARTCTTATGGCTTGGGGGTAGAAGCTATTTAGAAGCTTCTTGAACTTAGACTTGGCGCTCCGGTACTGCTTGCTATGCGGTAGCAGAGAGAACAGTTTATTACTTGGGAGGCTGGAGTCTTTGACCATTTTAGGGCCTTCCTCTAACACCGCCTGGTATAGAGGTCCTGGATGGCAGGAAGCTTGGCCCCAGTGATGTACTGGGCCGTACGCACTACCCTCTGTAGTGCCTTGCGTTCGGAGGCCAAGCAGATCATCAAGGACCTCAGCCACCCGAGCGCCACGACCTGTTCACCCCGCTACCATCCAGAAGGCGAGGTCAGTACAGATGCATGAATGCTGGCACCAACAGACTGAAAAATGGCTTCCATCTCAAGGCCATCAGATAGTTAATAGTCACCATTAGCCGGCCTCTGCCCAGCACCCTGCCCTGAACTTTAGTCACTGTCACTAGCCGGCTGCTACCTGTTTATTCTACGATTCACCTTAGATGCTGCTGCCCTATGTACTGTACAGTCATGGAACACTGGTCACTTTAATAATGTTTAAATCATGTTTAAATACTGCTTTATCCACTTCCTATGTATATACTGTATTCTTGTCAAGGCCTATCCTATTTAACTATTGCTGTACATAGAATATGTAGTGTGTCTGAAGAATAGTTTATCTATATACTGTTCATATTGTCTATACATCCCATCATATACACTACCGTTCAAAAGCTTGGGGTTACTTAAAAATGTCCTTGTTTTTGAAAGAAAAGCACATTTTTTGTCAATTTAAATAACATCACATTGATCAGAAATACAGTGTAGACATTGTTAATGTTGTAAATGACTATTGTGCTGACTGACTAACGTCAACTAACTAAATGACTAACGTCAACAATGAAGAGGCAACTCCGGGATGCTGGCCTTCTAGGCAGAGTTGCAAAGAAAAAGCCATATCTCAGACTGAGATTAAGATGGGCAAAAGACGACAGAAACTGGACAGTGGAACTCTGCCTAGAAGGCCAGCAGCCCTTAGTCACCTCTTCACTATTGACGTTGAGACTGGTGTTTTGCGGGTACTATTTAATGAAGCTGCCAGTTGAGGACTTTTAAGGCGTCTGTTTCTCAAACTAGACACTCTAATGTACTTGTCCTCTTGCTCAGTTGTGCACCGGGGCCTCCCACTCCTCTTTCTATTCTGGTTAGAGCCAGTTTGCGCTGTTCTGTGAAGGGAGTAGTACACAGTGTTGTACGAGATCTTCAGTTTCTTGGCAATTTCTTGCATGGAATAGCCTTCATTTCTCAGAACAAGAATAGACTGAAGAGTTTCAGAAGAAAGTTCTTTGTTTCTAGCCATTTTGAGCCTGTAATCGAACCCACAAATGCTGACGCTCCAGATAAATCACAATCATTGTCACMAGCAAAGCACCCGCACACCATCACACCTATTCCATGCTTGACGGTGGGAACCACACATGTGGAGATCATCTGTTCACCTACTCTGCGTCTCACAAAGACGATGCGGTTGAAACCAAAAATCTCACATTTGGACTCTAGACCAAATGATAGATTTCCACCGGTCTAATGTCAATTGCTCGTGTTTCTTGGCCTAAGCAAGTCTCTTATTTTATTGGTGGCCTTTATTAGTGTTTTGTTTGCAGTAGTTTGACCATGAAGGCCTGATTCACGCAGTCTCCTGTTAACAGTTGATGTTGAGATGTGTCTGTTACTTGAACTCTGTGAAGCATTTATTTGGGCTGCAATCTGAGGTGCAGTTAACTCTAATGATTTTATCCTCTGCAGTATAGGTAACTCTAGGTCTTCCTTTACTTTGGCGGTCCTTATGAGAGACAGATTCCTCATAGCGTTTGATGGTTTTGCGACTGCATTTGAAGACACTTTCAAAGTTCTTGAAATGTTCTGTATTGACTGACCTTCATGTCATAAAGTAATGATGGACTGTCATTTGTCTTTGCTTATTTGAGCTGTTCTTGCCATAATATGGACTTGGTCTTTTACCAAATAGGGCTATCTTCTGTATACCACCCCTACCTTGTCACAACACAACGGTTTGGCTCAAACACATTATGAAGGAAAGAAATCGCACAAACTAACTCTAAACAAGGCACACCTGTTAATTGAAATGCATTCCAGGTGACTACCTCATGAAGCTGGTTGAGAAAATGCCAAGAGTGTGCAAAGCTGTCATCAAGGCAAAGGGTGGCTACTTTGAAGAATCTAAAACTTTTTTGATTCCTACATGATTCCATATGTGTTATTTCATAGTTTTGATGTCTTCACTATTATTATACAATGTAGAAAATAGTAAAAAGAAAGAAAAACCCTTGAATGAGTAGGTTTGTCTAACTTTTGACTGGAACTGTATATACTGTATATATATGTATCATGTTTTAAGGTATGACCCAGGTGCAGACAGTGTTGAAGGAACGAAAGTGTATTCTTTAAACAGGTCAAGGCAGGCAGGGGTCAATTATCCAGAGAGGGTGTAAGGCACTGGAACAGCAGGCGGGCTCAGGGTCAGGTCAGGCAGAGGTCAGTAATCCAAAGTAGTTGGGCAAAGGTACATGACGACAGGCAGGCTCAGGGTCAGGGCAGGCAGAACGGTCAGAACTGGGAAACTAGAAAACAGGAGTAAGGAACAGGCGAGAGCAGGGAAACAAAACGCTGGTAGGTTCTACGAACAAAACAAACTGGCAACAGACAAACAGAGAACACAGGTATAAATACACAGGTGATAATGGGGAAGATGGGCGACACCTGGAAGGGGGTGGAGACAAGCACAAAGACAGGTGAAACAGATCAGGGAGTGACAATACGTACTGATCAAAAATATAAATGCAACATGTAAAGTGTTGGTCCCATGTTTCATGAGCTGAAATAAAAGATCACCGAAGCTTATTTATCTTAAATTGTGTGAAGAAATTTTCTGACATCCCTGTTAGGGAGCATTTGTCTTTTTCCAAAAAATCCACAGGTATGGCATATCAAGAAGCTGATTTAACAGAATGATCATTACAAAGGTGCACATTGTGCTGGGTACAACAAAAGGCCACAATAAAATGTGCAGTTTTGTCACACAACACAATGCCACAGATGTCTCAACTTTTGAGGGAGTGTGCAATTGGCATGCTGTCTGCAGGAATCTCCTCCAGAGCTGTTGCCAGAGAATTTAATGTTCATTTCTCTACCATAAGCCACCTATGCCATTTTTTTGAGAATTTGGCAGTACATCCAATCAGCCTCACAACATTTTCTGATCGACTGTGGATGTGGCTCCACTGTGGGTGGACCTGGCTCCSAGCCTCACAACTGCAGACCACGTGTAACCACACCAGCCCAGGACCTCCACATCCAGCTTCTTCACCTGCGGGATCGTCTGTCGTCATGTACTACCCTCCCAGGCCCACCCATGGTTGTGTCCCTGCCCAGTCATGTGAATCCATAGATTAGGGCCTAATGATTTTATTTCAATTGATGGATTTCCTTATTTGAATTGTAACAATCGTTGAAATTGTTGCGTGTTGCTTTTATATTTTTGTTCAGTATATATTTTACTCTAGACTCTGGACTTTTACTCATTGCTCATCCTAATATTTCTAAATTTCTTGATTCCATTCTTTTACTTTTTAGATTTGTGTGCATTGTTGTGTATTGTTAGATATTACTGCACTGTTGGAGCTAAGAACACAATAATTTTGCTACGCCCGCAATAACATCTGCTAAATATGTGTATGCGACCAATACTATTTAATTTAATTTTGATTTACAGCATGGTCAAGAAAGTTAATGTTTCCGACATTTTCGGACTACTAAACAACCATTGATTTAAAGCCACGGAGAGTCCTGCAACTCGAAAAGAAAACAGAAGCTGCCTCCACTATTCCAGTAACATTTTAACTTCAATATTTAAATATCATCAAATCAGGGCMTCCCGGGTGGCGCAGTGCCACCTGAGACTCTGGGTTCAAGCCCAGGCTCTGTCGCAGCCGGCCGCAACCGGGAGGCCCACGGGGCGGCTGCACAATTGGCCCAGCGTCGTCCGGGTTAGGGAGGGTTTGGCCGGCAGAGATATCCTCGTCGCGCACTAGCGACTCCTGTGGCGGGCCGGGCGCAGTGCACGCTGACCAGGTCGCCAGGTGTATGGTGTTTCCTCCAACACATTGGTGTGGCTGGCTTCTGGGTTGGATGTGTGTTGTGTCAAGAAGCAGTGCAGCTTGGTTGGGTTGTGTTTCGGAGGACGCATGGCTTTCGACCTTCGCCTCTCCCGAGTCCGTACGGGAGTTGCAGCGATGAGACAAGACTGTAACTACTACCAATTGGATACCACGAAATTGGGGAGAAAAAAGGGGTTCCATTTTTTTAAATAATAATAATATCATCAAATCACCTATGCTTAGTTTAATACAGTGACAACTAAAAGATAACAAAATCAATCAGCATAAGCTAAATATGATAGGGCTGTCCATGGTACTGATTTGTGTGTGTGTTTGTGTGTGAAAAAACATGTTGACTCACCCTACTGGTAGAGAAACGCCAATGGCATCCTCTTCTAATTCATGTTGCCAAAACGGTCTATGGCTATTGTCATACAGTACACACTTTTAATTTTCCTTGTCCTAGGCTACCTGGCTAAAATGCTTGCTCGCTAGCCGAACTTCCTTTCATCGGCAACGATGTGCCAGGCCAGCTGGTTAACGTTGGCCTACTACATCTAGCTACATACTGTATTGAAATTACATCCTCTCAGGCAGGCGGCACAATGTATGAATTTATGGTTGGATCAAAATCTCCTTTCTATTAATTGGCCAGTACGGAGAATTAACTTCTCATGGCTGCAGGGGCAGTATTGAGTAGCTTGGATGAAAGGTGCCCAGAGGTGCCCAGAGGTGCCCATAGTAAACTGCCTGCTCCTCAGTCCCAGTTGCTAATATATGCATAATATTATTAGTATTGGATAGAAAACACTCTGACGTTTCTTAAACTGTTTGAATGATGTCTGTGAGTATAACAGAACTCATATGGCAGGCAAAAACCTGAGAAGAAATCCAAACAGGAAGTGGGAAATCTGAGGTTGGTTGATTTTCAACCCAGCCCCTATTGAATACACAGTGGGATATGAATCAGTTTGCACTTCCTACGGCTTCAACTAGATGTCAACAGTCTGTAGAACCTTGTCTGATGCCTCTACTGTGAAGTGGGGCCGAAGGAGACAGGAATGAGTCAGGTCTACCATGTCCTGACCATGCTCTGACCATGCGCGTTCACATGAGAGGGAGCTCTGTTCCATCGCACATCTGAAGTCAATGGAATTCTCCGTTTGTAACGTTATTGAAGATTTATGTTAAAAACATTCTAAAGATTGATTGTAAACATCGTTTGACATGTTTCTACTGACTGTTACGGAACTTTTTGACATTTCGTCTGCTTTTAGTGAACGCGCTTCCTGACTTTGGATTTGTTTACCAAACACGCTAACAAAAATAGCTATTTGGACATAAATGATGGACATTACCGAACAAAACAAACATTTCTTGTGGAAGTGGGAGTATAGGGAGTGCATTCCGACGAAGATCAGCAAAGTGAAGATTTATAATACTATTTATGAGTTTTGACTGCACAATTTGGCAGGTAACTGTATGGCTTCCTTTTGTGGCTGAACGCTGTTCTCAGATTGTTGAATATTGTGCTTTTGCCGTAAAGCTTTTTGAAATCTGACACAGCGGTTGCATTAAGAACAAGTGTATCTTTAATTCTATGTAAAACATGCATCTTTCATCATTATGATGAGTATTTATGTTATTTACGTGGCTCTCTGCAATATCTCTGGATATTTTGGAAGCATTTCTGAACATGGCGCCAATGTAAACTGAGGTTTTTGGATATAAATATGAACTTTATCGAACAAAACATATATGTATTGTGTAACATGAAGTCCTATGAGTGTCATCTGATGAAGATCATCAAAGGTTAGTGATTAATTTTATCTCTATTTCTATTTTTTGTGACTCCTGTCTTTGGCTAGAAAAATGGCTGTGTTTTTCTGTGATTTTGCGGTGACCTAACATAATCGTTTGTGGTGCTTTCGCTGTAAAGCCTATTTGAAATCGGACACTTTGGTGGGATTAAGAACAAGATTACCTTTAAAATGGTAGATAAATGATAAATGTATGTTTGAGGAATTTTAATTATGAGATTTCTGTTGTTTGAATTTGGCGCCCTGCACTTTCACTGGCTGTTGTCATATCGATCCCGTTAACGGGATTGCAGCCATAAGAAATTTTAAGTAAAACCACAAGTCCAAATTCCTATCTCCGTCCATGGCTAATTTAGGAAAGGAACGATTTTAGCTAGCTAGCCAGATGCCAGAGGACAACGTTGCTTGCTGTTTGGGGATTTAGGCTGGGTTTCTGTACAGCACTTTGTGACATCGGCTGATGTAAAAAGGGCTTTATGAATACATTTGATTGATTGCACCAAAACAAATTACAGAAAGCATTGAGTCTTACATATGATATGGAAAGACATACACAAGTAATATAATATTACTAAAACAAAAACTAACAAGGATAGGGGAATACATTGTCTCATTCAAACCTGAAAACAAAGTGCAAGTTACCACACAAACAAACCACGTCATATTCTCCTTTCTATCTTTCCTATAACAAAGCCAACAATTTCTAGAGTAGTCCTCAAATACATTTAAGTTTCACTCTTTCTGTTCTGAAAATCTGCCAAATGTTAGCTTGGTCTTTGGTCTGTTTTTGTTATATAGCCAACTACTATGTATAGTCAAGACATCTGCTATGGTAACATGACATGACAACTATCATGCATCAGTAGTTAGCAAGACAGCATAAACAGTTCTGGGACCAGGTTATCACATTTCTATGAACTGCCAACATACAGACTCAAATCTCTGGCTACTTTAATACATTTAATAAATGGATTTAATAAAGGTATCACTAGTCACTGTAAATAACGCCACTTTAATAATGTCTACATATCCTACATTACTCCTACATTATCATATGTATATACTGTATTCTATACCATCTACTGCATCTTGCCTATGCCGCACGGCCATCGCTCATCCATATGTTTATATGTACATATTCTTATTAATTCCTTTACATCTGTGTGTATAAGGTAGTCGTTGTGAATTTGTTAGATTACTTGTTAGATATTACTGCACTGTCGGAACTAGAAGCACAAGCATTTTGCTTCACTCGCATTAACATCTGCTAACCATGTGTATGTGACCAATACATTTTTATTTGATTTTGACTTGCACCACCAGCTTAGTATGTACAGCAACCACCAGCAGCATCAACTGGGTTAGGGGGGGAACCAGTTCAGCTGCTTCTCTGCAAGTCGATGTTCACCTATCTGTCCTGTCTGTGTGTGTGTGTGGGTGTGTCTTATACTCTTCGTCCTAGTCTTCACCAAGTAGCTCCTCATCAAAAGCATCTTTCTCCAAGAAGTCCATAACCTCATGGTCCTCCTCATCCTGCAGACCTTCCTCAGACCTTCCTGGCCCTTTAGCACATAAGAAAGTGGATCATGAATGGAAGGAAATTGTCTAGCTACAAGGTATCAACCTGTGGGCAAGGTGACAAAGTTATATTGCAAAATCCTAATTCATGTAGCAAAGTCAAACCAGCTAGATCTCCAGCCTGAGCGTTTATAAGTCATATGATCTATCATAAGTCTTATACATTTATTATTGCATTCAACAGCCAAAAGGCTTACTCTTTCTTAGGAATCATATCGCAGATAAACATACACTTAATGAGATATCTAGCTAGCCAATACTAATAATAGCTTCTCTCTCTCTTCTGGGTGGCAGGCTAGTAGCTACAAATCTAATCACAAGCCAGTTAGTTTCAGCTCTAATACCTAATTACAAATACTCTTTAAATTGTCAATATGAGCATTTTATTCAATTTTGTACAGTCGTCAAAGAAAACACAAACATAAAAAATACAAGACACAAACTAAATAAAGTAGGCTACCATGTTCCGTTTTGGGTGACTAATGGGTGATTAATGCAGCTTGAATAACAGTCAACAGGTTAGCTCAAAGACTTTGGTAGCTCGCAATCTAGTTAACATTATCTGAGGAGACATTATAGAGGCCTGCAAATACAATGACATTGCTAAAGTAGGCAAGTAATTAGTAGAAAACAACTTTGCTGTCAAAGTTATTTTAGAGAGATGGAAATTGCGATAGCTGGAAAAGTTAGTCAAAAATAGCTAGCTAGCAATGCTAACGTTAGCTAGCTAAAATCAGGTCCTGTCCCTCAATCTTAGCTAGCTAGCTAAAGTTATACTCCATCTAAAATCAATCTGGCGACATCACAGTGATGACAAAAAGTTTTCCTACTAATGATTTGCCTCCTTTAGAAATGTAATTGTTTTCCCAAGTCGATATAATGCACTTTAGACAAAACCTTTTCAGCACATGGCGGCTCAGAGAATGCCATTGAGTAGCCAGTAGAATGTTCATTCGGGAAACATTCTTTAATAGAATGTTCAGAGCAATATTGTGACGAAGCATCTAACACATGAATAGCATGTCCTTTACTTATAATTWAAAAAAAWAACTATCTAGACACTAACTTACTTCATGAATGGTTGCTGCTGGCGATTTCAAAATCCATGCGATGCTTGATGGAGCTGCTGGGAAATCCACATGTGTACTGGACATAGCCTGATTTGCAATGTAGTCTGATGCAAAGTGTCCTGTGCAGGAGGTTCGACTGAACTTCTCTGACAGTTGATTATGAAAAACAAATTGCAGCCAAATCAGACAAAGTGATTGTTCAGCTGGAATACAGTGCAAAGGCAGACATACTGCAAAATTACGCTTGCTTTTGGGTGGGACCAGTACCAACACTAGGAGGGAATATGTAAATAAACTATAAACGTTTATTGGTCTATTATAATCAGATCGCCAGGTGACGTTATGCGGTGGGAGAAAATTACATCCCACCAGAACAGGCAACAAATCCAGGCGTCTTTTTCTTTTCAAACAACTTTTACACAACAACAAAAAAAATCGGAATTTTAGAGTTTTATTTCGATCTCATAGTGTGGAAATATCATTAAAAACTATAAATGAACTTTACTGCCCCTTTTAAAGCATTCTCAAAATATTCTCGACGACCACACTTTCCATATTTGTCTTTCACCCTCCGAGTTCTCTCTTCACTGGTATTATTTCTGTTTGTGACAGTGTTAGGTTTTCCTCTTTTCTGTAAGCCCGGCTGGTACAGTATGTAACATTGTGCTGTGTTTGTTTCTCTTTCTGACAGGGTTAGGTTTTAGACCTGTCTGTTCCGTCAGAATGGGCAACAGCACCCAGCAGCAGCGGCCTGTTTATGACGGATGTTTTATAATCCAGAGAAATAACCATATTGCAGTAGAGTGAGTGGTCTGAAGACAGAAAGGAAAATGAGATCGCTTTCCTGACAGACTACCTAGAGAGGCCTTTTCCACAATAATGAACTGTCTATAGCCTACAGGTACAATAAAATAGAGCTCACGAGACTGACATTGCTGGGTTCACACACAACGTGAAACAGGTAGACAGACACAGAATCCATTCAGATACACCAGAGAGAAATAAGACAAACCAGCAGAGTGTGTAAATCGTTGGTGATTGAGCATTCCCCTCAAATGAATAGAATTGAAAATGTTATTGTACATTATTAATGTACATTATCAGCTTCATTGGCTTTACACAGACAAAAAAAACATATCCCAGCCACTCTACCCATTTCAAACCAAAGCCATGTTTGAAAGTGGTACAGCAGAATGGATGAATTATTCCTGTGTAACAGCTCTTCTGGGCTATTACAGGCTTTAGTCTGCAGTCTGAGGCAAGCATTTGAAATGACTTCAGTTGTTGTGCTGTCATAAAACATGTCTAGGGATTTTCTCTCCATTGGCYGTATGTAGCCTACAGGTGTTGAGCTTGTTATCTTTTGTTGTCAACTATTTTAATGGCCTGGTATCATTTGAATCACACTGTAAAACGTTTCCCTGTAACTTTACAGCATTATACTGGCACCACAGTTGCCAGTTTAATACTGTAATTTTGTTTTACAAGAGTGATGGTATCATTTGAACCACACTGTAAAACGTTTCCCTGTAACTTTACAGCATTATACTGGCACCACAGTTGCCAGTTTAATACTGTCATTTTGTTTTACAAGAGTGATGCTGTAATATAGTTTACAGTATGATTTTCCTTACTGTAAAACATATTACAGCATCCCATGCTGCAAATTTACAGGGAAATACCTACAGTAATATACAATAATTTTACAGTAGTAAGCAGGATTGCAGGTTGTCTTTAGAAGACAGCTCCCTGAAATGCAATATTGTAAGAAAAACWATGTGTGTAAATATATATATATATATTTATTCAAATTCATTAGCTGCATTTCTCATGATTTGCACTTTAACCACAAAGAACAACATTTGAAAAGAGCAACATTCTCTCCCCTACTATCTGGAGTTGCAAAGAGAGATATCGTGATAAGAACATTGACAAATACTGGCCAATAATGTACTTCACCATACACAAACCAAGACATCAGAATAGGTCATTCTTGAAAATACAGGATTATTTAAGAAAAAAATTAAATCTAAAAAGATCAGTGAAAAATAGGAAAASAACAGTTGAACAGGAAGAAATGTTTACAAAAAAATATAAGAAGAACTGCCTGCCTGTCTTTGAGAGAGAAATGAGAGAGAGATCGAGAGAGAAAGGGGCTGAGAGAGAAGGATGGATAGAGAGGAGTGAGCAGGGCTAGACTGGAGCCAGAGAAGCAGGCTACCGCAAGCCAACACAGGCTCCGGGATGGCGCAAGCAGATMATTTGCTCAACCAACCCGTATGGCAGGGTTTCTGAGAGAATGAGAGGTGCAATCAAGTCTAGAATAAATCTCAATGGCTTGCAGATTATCACCCCAATCTTTGAAACTCTGATCCTCCTTAGCTCTGATACGTCAACTAGGACAAACATGGACATAGAAAGAATAGAAAGAGAGAGATTACTCGCTGTGTAGAAAGGCAGATGACAACTGAMAAATAAAGTTTGTGTTCATTAGGTGTGTGTTTTTGTACTTACATGTTGGAGTTTTTCCACTCGAACTCCTTCAGGTCTACCAAAAAATGTGYAACATGTGGGTTAATTGGCAATGGCTTCCTCTGAAYGACCTTTCCGGTCTTGCGGCTCACTCCTGCTTTTGCTGTGCGTTTGGTTCCTTCAGGGTTTATTTAAACCAGGAACCTGCACAACCCAACATAGAATATATTAAATCAGTTTAGGAATTGAAAAAATAACAATAAGAAATATCATTGCAATGTAACTAACAAATGCTAAATGTAAGTGTCGGATCAGTGAATGTTCAATGCTTACCTCTATATCAGCTCCAAGGTTGCAGAGGCCGACCCCTGGTATGCTATGTTAAAAATATAGAACGTGCTGAAGAACACAGAGTGCAGCAGCAAAGTTKGACTCACTGCCCAAAACACGGACCACTCTCCCCTCGATTGACACCATTCATTTTGAGGAATATAATAGAGTATTTCCTGAAATACACAAAAGTAAGGGTGTTAGTGCATTCTTACTAGATATTTCTAGATGGGTACCACAATACTATATATTTCTGTTCCACCTTAAATCAAATAAATGCATTACTAAGCATTATCAGCCTTGTTGTGTCTGGCAAAGGAATTTACGCCTCGACATCAACCCGAGTTGCAGTGACCTAAAATCACAAAACATACAAATAAAAAATATTCAAATCATGTGTAATAGTACAGTATAAACACCATTAATCATATAAACTTTCTAAGCATAAAAACACTATTCCTTACATCTGCCAAGAGGAACAGAGATTCGTCCTTCTCTTTGAAGTGGGTSATCAACAAAAGAATGGCTGCAGTGGCTGTTAGATCGTCATTGCCTTTGATGTAACCGTCGATTTCATTCAGCAGGCACTGGATTTCTCTCCGCAACTTGGTCTTTTGTTTTTTTTTGAAAATTCTCTTACCTTTGTTCAGGAGAGCTTGAGTCAGGCGACTGTCAATCACGATGCCAGTGAGGGTATTGAAGTGGTCGCAGAGCCATAACTTGGTGAAAAGGAAAGGCCACTGTTCCTGGAGGTCACTGTTGCTTGGAGGAGGACAAGTGTCCTATCCATTGTTACAGATCCTAACCATTTTTCATTTTCTTAAAATATGTTGTTTTTTAAAAACCTGTTTGGCTRTGCACTGCACTCCATACCAGCACAAGAGGACAAACAAACAATTTACAGATACATAAAAGTACAAAAATATACAAATGTATTTTTGTCATTTCTGTCCCTTTTATTGCATATGYCTCGGTCCCTCATAGAATAGACCATTTATTTTGAGGGCAAACAAATAAACTATTTACATAACCTTTTTAACCTTGTGTGTGTGTGTACACTCTTACAAAAAAGGGTTCCGAAAGGGTTCTTTGGCTGTCCCCATAGGAGAACCCTTTTTGGTTCCAGGTAGAACATTCTGGGGTCCATGTAGAACCCTCTGTGGAAAGGGTTCTACATGGAACCCAGMAGAGTTCTAYCTCTAACCAAAAGGGTTATACATGTACCTGGAATCAATAAGGGCTCTTCAAAGGGTTCTCCTATGGGACCAGCCAAATAACCATTTTAGGTTCTAGATAACACCTTTTKTCATAACAATGACATAAATATGTTACATTTATCAATCCAGATCATCAATCCAGATCTCACCTCTTTGCTTGAAGGACTGAAGCAATTCCCGGCACTGTATTGGCGTCAAATGGTATTTCATGTCCTCCAGCTGAACATATTCAAGGTTGTTAATATTCTCCAGTCCAACATTTACCCTCAGATGCTCCGACAAAGATCTCACCGTCTCGGTCTCCAACTCGGGCAATTGGTGTTTAATTGCATCTTGAAGACCCTCCATGCCTACACTGGTTAAAGGAGAACTCACTGCGTGATTCAGGGAAACAACAGAGAAACCTGACACTTTATAAACTGGTAGTGGGTAATAATCAAAGACTATCTGCATTAACACACATATAATTAAATCAGAGAATCTGGTATAAAAGGAACGCCGAGATCGACCAGTGACACATACTGATACACCCCAACAATTAWATGGACCTGTGATTCTGTGACCAGAATCCGTGAGATCTTTCAAATGTGTATCCGTCATCATTTTCTCCCATTACAAGGCCTTTAGTGTATGTTTTTACTTTGTATACAATTTTAAACACCTCTGCAGTGCTTTGCTTYGTGAACCCTTTTGACTGTACAGCTCCCTGAATGGCGTTGTTATATAATTGCTCCTCAAATTAATTAATGACACCAACAACTCCAATGATATGTGGAAACAATTGGCCGCTGCATAAGTTAAGATTGGATGAACTGGTGCCTCTCAGACAAGTTTTCTGGCACACTCCTTGAAGTAGGAGTTCCCAGTCCGGAGCTTCCGGCGACTTTCCCAGTCCGGAACCTCCAACGACGGGCCACAGTCCGGAACCTCCAACGACGGGCCACAGTCCGGAACTCCAACGACGGGCCACAGTCCGGAACCTCCAACGACGTCCCCAGTCCGGAGCCTCCAGCGACAGTCCCCAGTCCGGACAGTCCCCAGTCTGGGGCCTGCAGCGACGGTCCCCAGTCCGGAGCTTCCGGCGATGATCTGCGTCCGGTTCCTCCAGTAAAGGTCCATGCACCAGGGCCGCCACCAAAGCGGAGGGATCTGCGGGCGGAGGGTGGTCTACGTCCCGCACCGGAGCCACCGCCATAAGGGATGCCCAACCGGACCCTCCCCTTTAGAGTCAGGTTTTGCGGCCGGAGTCCGCACCTTTGGGGGGGGGGGGTTACTGTCACGCCCTGGCCATAGAGAGGTTGTGATCTCTATTTTGTTTAGGCCAGGGTGTGACTAGGGTGGGCATTCTAGTTTATTTCTATTTCTTTGTTTTTGGCCGAGTGTGGTTCCCAATCAGAGGCAGCTGTCTATCGTTGTCTCTGATTGGGAATCATACTTAGGCAGTCCCTTTTCCCTCTTTCATTTGTGGGTAGTTATTTTCTGTTTAGTGTGTGCACCTGACAGAACTGTTTGCTTTTTCGTTTTGTTACTTTGTTCGAGTGTTTTTGATATTAAATAAAATCATGAACACTTACCACGCTGCGCTTTGGTCCACTCCTTCTGACGACGAGCATTACACCCAGTAAAATACTACTTGAGTAAAAGTCTAAAAGTATTTGGTTTTAAACACACTTATGTATCAAAAGTAAATGTAATTGCTAAAATATACTTAAATACAAAAAATAAAAGTAAAAGTACAAATAATTTCAAAATCCTTATATTAAGCAAACCAGATAGGGCCATTTTCTCAATATTTTTTAAAATGGAAAGCCAGGGGCACATTCCAACACTCAGACATAATTTACAAACATAGCATGTTTGTTTAGTGAGTCTGCCAGATCAGAGGCAGCAGGGATGACCAGGGATGTTCTCTTGATAAGCACGTGAATTGGACTCTTTTCCTGTCTTGCTAAGCATTCAAAATGTAACGAGTACTTTTCGGTGTCAGGGAAAATGAATGGATTAAACAGTACATTCTTTTCTTTAGGAATGTAGTGAAGCAAAAGTACAAGTTGTCAAGAAAAKAAATAGTCAAGTAGAGTACAGATACCTCAAAAAACGACTTAAATAGTACTTTAAAGTATTTTTACTTAAGTACTTTACACCACTGACAATAGGGAGTAATGAGAAACATGACATGTTTATGAAGAGTGACACCTATGTCACATACACTGTAATCTAGAACAACTCAAGTCAGTGAGTAGCCAATGGTACATGATATCTTGAGGCTTGTAGAAMGACACACAAAGACATACGAGGCTCAAATGACAGACCCTCACAAACAGTTTACAGTGATCTTTAGATGGTTCTTTGTTCTTTTGACATTTGCCTCAGTGTCTCACGAATGCAGAGCCTTTTTCTGAGCCTCCAAGCAAATCAAGATCTCCAGCCGGTGCAGCAGGGGAGCCTCTGTGGCCTCTTTAAAGATGGTGGTTCAGTAGGAGTGGAAGAGCGGACATGCTCCTGAACATTAATTATGGTGATTGGTAGAGATTAATAATGCATGACCCTGGAGCTGCAGACCCCGCCGTCAATGCTACGCTAGCTGTGTGCTGGCTAAATGTAGTGTGATCTCTTATAGTCCTACAGCAGCATATTGTACTGTACACACTATAGACGTAGAACACACACATATGGACACGCTCACGCACATATGCATGTTAGACACACAGCATAGACGGAAGTGAGTTCAACGTGAGTTGACACGCAGAAGAAGACTGTTATTGTCATCAACCTCCAGAACAGCATGAAGTGGTAAAAATACAAGTACAGGACAATGACATAACGTTTCGGAACATGATTCATGATCTGCTGCTTCCTGTGTGATCAATAGGCTAATTATTCCCCATCAGTCAATTACTCTGCCACCTTATTGGCTCACTCTCTCTGCTGCTGATGCTCCCCACTGGGCACAGAGGTCAGTTCAACGACTAGTTTTGATTTACATTTGGTTGAGTTGTCAACTAATGTGAATTCAAATGTGAAATCAACACCAATGTCACCATTTTAGATTACATTTTTCCCCAATTGTTAACACACGTTTGATGAAACAACACTCAAAACTCTCAACACAAAACAGTTAGCCAATTTCCCCCAACATCTTGCAAAATGAAACACAGCAATCAAAAGGCATGTACTCCCTGCTCGAAATGAAACTCTATACAAGACACACACACACACACACACACACACACACACACACACAACACACACACACACAACACACCACACACACCACACACACACACACACACACACACACACACACCACACACCCACACACCACACACACACACACACACACACACACAGTCTTGTACAGCTAACCTTGTGGGGACATACAATTCAGTGCCATTCAAAATCCTATTTTCCCTAACCCCTAACCCTAAACCTAACCCTAATCCTAACCCGTACTCTTACCTAACCCTAACCCTAACCTTAACCCTAACCCTAACCCTAACCCTAACCCAAAAACCTAAACTTTATCCTAACCCTAAACCTAACCCTAGCTCCTAACCCTAACCCTACAACTAACCCTAGCTCCTAACCTTAATATTTAACTTAATTCTAACCCTAACACTAATTCTAACCTTAACCCTAAACCCCCTAGAAATAGCATTTGACCTTGTGGGGTTTACTTTGTTTACTATTCTTGTAGGGACTTCTGGTCCCCACAAGAATAGTTAAACACGTCCACACCACACACCAACACACACACACACACACACAACACACACCACACACACACACACACACACACACACACACACACCCACACACACACACACACACACACACACCACACACACACACACACACACAGATCAAATCAACCTAAATTTAGTGACAACCGAGATCACACTAATGTGACATATTCAAAACAGTACTATCAGAACCTATTTCATTGTGAAGACTAAGATGTTGTTATACCGTATGTTGTTTGTGTGTACTCAARMAAGAAAGGAACATAAATGCAAAAATTCAAGTTTTATAATAGTTTTTATACAACATGACTCAATACATGTAAAACAGYATACTGTAAGCACACATACAGTAAAAATGCAAACATACAGTAAATATATGTTGCATATGCAAAGGAAGAAAAATAGGCCTATTGGTACTCAGTGGCGATTTTAGCATGTAAATCTTGGTGGGGCAAACTCCCCAAAACATTTTTAGATGCATGCCAGCAAAGCCACTACACAACACTAAACAATACATTAATTGCGCTATAATGGTGACAAACGATGCCCACAAACTGTTAGGGCCTACATAAAGCTGTCCCAACAGCAGAGTTTTCTTTTCAGCACAATGGAGTGAATCCTTACCACCGATACACATGGCTATCAGCGAAGCCTTGTCTGGCAGCGAAAMAGTTCATTAAGCCTCATTTACTGCCTTTTAAAAAAACATAGGTGATATGACTYACTTGCTTAAACAAATGTGGTTTCTACTGACAATTGAGATGAACAAACTATAGAACAAGGGAATGATGAGCGGATAAGAGGCAATCCGTAATTTTGATTAAGACATAATGAGTGCGCTAAGATGGACGTAGTCAATATAACTATTTGTTCAGCACTTTGAAAGGTACACTGACAGAATACAGAACATGGGCCATTCTTACAGTATTCTCCCTATACACCARGTCAGAACCGTAGGATAAATAAAGGGGCCATATACAGTGCAATAGAAAGTATTCAGACCCATTTACTTTTTCCACATTTTGTTACGTTGACAACCTTATTCTAAAAGTGATTAAATTGTTATTTTCCCTCATCAATCTACACACAAATCCACATAATGACAAAGCAAAAACAGGTTTTTAGAAATGTTTGCCAAAGTATAAAAAACCCCTGAAAGATGACATTTACATAAGCATTCAGACCCTTTACTCAATACTTTGTTGAAGCACCTTTGGCAGCCTCAAGTCTTCTTGGGTATGGCGCTACAAGCTTGGCACACCTGTTTTTGGGGAGTTTCTCCCATTCTTCTCTGCAGATCCTCTCAAGCTCTGTCAGGTTCAATGGGGAGCGTTGCTGCACAGCTATTTTCAGGTCTCTCCAGAGATGTTTGATCGGGTTCAAGTTTGGGCTCTGGCTGTACCACTCATAGACATTCAGAGACTTGTCCCAAAGTCACTCCTGCGTTGTCTTGGCTGTGTGCTTAGGGTCGTTGTCCTGTTTGAACGTTGTCCCGTTTGAAGGTAAACCTTCATCTGAGGTCCTGAGTGCTCTGGAGCAGGTTTTCATCAAGGATCTCTCTGTACTTTGCTCCGTTCATCTTTCCCTCGATCCTGACTAGTCTGCCAGTCCCTGCCGTTGAAAAACATACCCACAGCATGATGCTGCCACCACAATAATTCACCATAGGGATGGTGCCAGGTTTTCTCCAGAAGTGAAGCTTGGCATTCAGGCCAAAGAGTTCAATTTTTGTTTCATCAGACCAGAGAATCTTGTTTCTCATGGTCTGAGAGTCCTTTAGGATCCTTTTGGCAAACTCCAAGCGGGCTATGTGCCTTTTATTGAGAAGTGGCTTCCATTTGGCCACTCTACCAGAAAGGCCTGATTGGTGAAGTGCTGCAGAGATGGTTGTTCTTCTGGAAGGTTCTCCAATTTCCACAGAGGAACTATGGAGCTCTGTCAGAGTGACCATCGGGTTCTTCTCCCCGATTGCTCAGGTTGGATAGGCGGCCAGCTCTAGGAAAAGTCTTGGTGGTTCCAAACTTCTTCCATTTAAGAATGATGGCGGCCACTGTGTTCTTTGAGACCTTCAATAGAGTTCAGTGTGTCAAATCGGAGGGCCTGTTGGCCGGACCTCTGGCAGTCTCTATGGGGGTGCCACAGGGTTCAATTCTTGGGCCGACTCTTTTCTCTGTATACATAAATGATGTCGCTCTTGCTGCTGGTGATTCTCTGATCCACCTCTACGCAGACGACACCATTCTGTATACTTCTGGCCCTTCTTTGGACACTGTGTTGCAACCCATCACTTCAGGCGCAGGTGAGCTTCTGAGCCCCAAAATGTTTAGCAAAATAGTTTTTGTTTTTAGTTGTTGTTGCCTGTCACATGTTATATAAAAAAAAAATTGCTTCTTGAGAAACATGCTGACCAGACCACACGTCGCGTGCGCAGTGAGCGTCGCAAAATAAATTTAGAAATCCCAGGTTATTGCACCCACACTGCTCGCGCGCGCCAACAGCGTCTGCTGACGGCCAAGCTAAAAAAGAATCAGTCCTATTTCTGTCGCAGATCGCCGCTCAAGTTATGCCTCTCCCATCTCCTTATTGGTTATAGAAGCAGTACCCATGTGCCAATTCTCCTCATTGGTTATACCCACGTGGGTAGATGAAAGAAACGAAACTTTTTGCCGTAGTCGTGGTAATACAATAAAGTTTAGATGCGATCACCATATAAGTTAAACGATGAAAAGCCTGGAAGGAGGAGAGATGACTGAGAAACGATCGGTTGCCTTTTTATGGGATAATTGTCGGATAAGGCCTTGTGCATTTCAGTACAATAACAAGACTCAATGTTATATCCCAGGAACAAATAGCTTAGCAAACAGGCAAGCTAGCAGAATAGGACCAAATTAACTTACTGAGCAAGTGCAAGCTAAAAAACTAGCTAAATTGCCAATACATGTTAAGGTTTTTCGACCTGTCCCCAAATTAATGTAATTGGTTCAGATTTGTGTTGATATTTTAAACCTGCGTGTCGTGATCGCGTTGGTGTGGGGGGGCTAAAACATTTATGCACGATAGCCCACAATGACGCACGATGGCGCACGCGACGCAAGCCGGTTTGGGTTCGTTGTAAGGGGCAAGCTCCAAAATGCAGGTCTTCCAGCCTAGCTCAGTGCTTCTGTTTGTTGGGCAGCCAGCAGAAAAATACAAAGATCTCTGCGTTAGGTGAAGATGGACATCTTCCGCGCCACTGGGCTAGCTAAGGTTGCTAATTCGCACAGGAGAGAGGACATTCTAAAACCAAACAACGATTTATTCTGGACAAAAGACTCCTTGTACACAAGATTCTGATGGAAGCTGCAGCAAAAAGTAAGAACCATGTTTATATGTTATTCGTATTTCTGCTGAAAAGTTTAGTCCTATTTCCTTCCTTTTTGCGGGTGCTGTCTCGCTATAACGTAAGTCGTTTGTTATGGTAAATTATTTTTTAAAATCTAACACCGATTGCCATAAGAGAACTAGTGATATCTTTCATTTGCTGTCCAACAGTATTTGTTTAGTAAAGTTATGATTAGTTGCTTTTGTCAATTAAGGTGACTGTCCAAAAATATTCTCCGGATAATTTGTGGTGAATCGATGCTACCATATTCACAACGTATAACCCACGGTTTGCAGCTCAAAATATGCACATTATTCGAACAAACATAAAGTGTATTGGGTTAACATTGATTTATAAGACTGTTCATTGATGAAGTTGTCAAGTTAGTGATTAATTTTATATCTTTTCTGGTTTTTGCGAATGCATCTATGCGGTGAATAAATTGCAGTGTGTGTTGATTATTTGGTAAGCTAATATAATGCTATATTGTGTTTTCGCTCGTGTAAAACACTTAAAAAAATCGGAAATATTGGCTGATTCACAAGATGTTTATCTTCATTGCTGTACACCATGCTATTTTTCATAAATGTTTTATGATGAGTATTTAGTGTATTCACGTTATGCTCCTGTAATTATTCTTGCTGCTTCGGTCTATTTTGATTTTAGCTGCAATTGTAAAACTATGATTTATACCTCAAATATTGCACATTTTCGAACAAACATAAATTTATTGTATAACATTTAAAGACTGTCTCTGCATGAATTGTTTCTGGTTAGTGACTAATGTATAAACTCTATTTCGGATCGGTTTGTGATAGCTACTATGCGGGTAAAAAAATTGGAAAAATGCCGGGTGAGTCTTTGTAGGCTGGTTTACAGCTAATAGAAATAATATTGTGTGTTCGCTGTAAACATTTAAAAATCCCCCGGACAATGATGGCTGGATTCACAAGATGTGTATCTTTCATTTGCTGTATTGGAACTTGTGATTTTCGATGATATTTATATGCCTAGTATTACTTGTCGCGCTATGCTAGGCTATGCTAGGTCAGCTTTTTACTATGAGGATGCTTCCCGATCAGGATGGTGATGAAGTAGAGTTTTAAATGTAAAGTCACCATATTTGGGGACCTATTTAGTTTTAAAAATAAATTCAGTCTGATATGAGAACGGTAGCCCTATCTGCAACAGCAGCGGTATCGCGGAAACTGAGTATCCTGCTATTGATGGTCCTTCAAATCTTTGGTATGACTTACTACCATATACGGCATACAAATTCATAAGGTCAGCCGAGCCGATATCTCGTTTCAAGATGGCTGCTACCTACATTCCGGTTAGCGCGTGTGAAGAAATAAACTAATAAACATGAATACATTGATACACACAAAAACCCGGAGTCCACACATCATGAGGATATCTTATTTGTCTGCCTGTGACCTATCGTTATTGATCACCAGCTCCAAGAGTCCAAAATATTTATTTTTTTTTTCGCCAAAAGTTTTCACCCAAACAGGAACCCTCTTACAAGGTAAGCTTCGATTTGGTCCGGTGTTTTGAAGCTATACGTACATGGCGAGTATGCAAATTAATCCTTAGGTTTGATAGGAACAAATCTAGCCTAATTGCCAATGTTATCTGATGATGTATACTTAAATGCAACATCGAATGTCCACGAGTGATCTTGCGCATTAAAAAATGAGTGCCTTCCTTATGCGCTGTAGCATCCATATCCTGTATGTCCCCGACACCACCACAAATGTTGAGAGAGTTGGTGTTGTAGAAATTTTGTTTTTATAGTGACAATAACTTGTATGCCACATCCAGGTGCAAAACCAGTGCAATTACCACATTCTGACACTTTGGAGAGTTGAAAGGAAACTTGAATGTACCCTGGATACCCCATAACATCACCACGTTGAGTGACGGTTGATATGTTAGAAATTGTGTTTTATACTGAACAAATAGAATTTAGGGATTGCAAATAAATGTAATAGCACTGAAATTATCTAATTTACAAGAAATATGCCACTTTGGAGAGGTTTAGGGACACTTAGAAAGTCCCGTGACCACACCTGACACCACTCACTAAAACATGTTTTTTATTTCACCTTTATTTAACCAGATAGGCCAGTTGAGAACAAGTTCTCATTTACAAACTGGCCGACCTGGCCAAGATAAAGTAAAGCAATGTGACACAAACAACACAGAGTTTCACATGGATAAACAAACGTAGTCCAATAACACAATAGAAACAATCTATAACAGCTTGTGCAAATGTAAGAAGATTAGGAGAAGGCCAAAAAATAGGCCATAGTGGCCGAAAATAATTACAATTTAGCATTAAACACTAGAGTGATAGCATGTCAGAAGATGAATGTGCAAGTAGAATACTGGGGTGCACTAAAAGCAACAACAAAAATACAATATGGGGAGAGAGTAAGTTGGGTTGGCGATTTACAGATGGCTGTTGTTACGTGACATGATCGAAGCTGCTCTGACAGCTGATGCTAAAGATAGTGAGGGAATATAAGACTCCAGCTTCAGTGATTTTTGCCAATTCGTACAGTCATTGGCATCAGAAAAACTGTAAGGAAAGGCGGCCAAAGCAGGCAGTTGTCTTTGGGGACTGACCAGTGAAATATACCTTTCTGAGCGGCTGCTACATGGGTCTTGCTATGGACCAGTGAGCTGAGATAAGAGGGATTTACCTAGCAAAGACTTATAGATGACCTGGAGCCAGTGGTTTGGCGATGAATATGAGGCGGCCAGCCAACGAGAGCATACAGGTTAGCAGTGGTGGGTAGTATATGAGGTTGGTGACAAAAACGGATGGCACTGTGTAGACTACGTCCATTTGCTGAGTAGATGTTGGAGGCTATTTTGGAAATGACATCCCGAAGTCAAGGATCGTAGTATAGTCAATTATACGAGGGTGTGTTTGGCAGCAATGAGTGAGATGCTTTGTTGCGAAATAGGAAGCCAATTCTTATTTAATTTTGAGATTGGAGATGCTAAATCTGGAGAGTTTGAGTCTGGAAGGAGAGTTACAGTCTAACCAGACACCTAGGTATTTGTAGTTGTCCACCATATTCTAAGTCAGAACCGTCCAGAATAGTGATGCTAGACGGCGTGCGGTGCGGGTAGCGATCGGTTGAAGAGCATGCATTTAGTTTACTTGCATTTAAGAAGCAGTGGAGGCCACGGAAGGAGTGTTGTATGGCATGAAGCTCGTCTGGAGGTTGGTTAACACAGTGTCCAAAGAAGGGCCAGAAGTATACAGAATGGTGTCGTCTGCGTAGAGGTGATCAGAGAATCACCAGCAGCAAGAGCGACATCATTTATGGTACTACAGAGAAAGAGTCGGCCCAAGAATTGAACCCTGTGCACCCCATAGAGACTGCAGAGGTCCGGCAACAGGCCCTCCGCATTTGACACACTGAACTCTATTGAAGGTCTCAAAGAACACCAAGTGGCCGCCATCATTCTTAAATGGAAGAAGTTGGAACCACCAAGACCACCCAGACTGGCCGCCTATCCAACCTGAGCAATCGGGGAGAAGAACCCGATGGTCACTCTGACCGAGCTCCATAGTTCCTCTGTGGAAATTGGAGAACCTTCCAGAAGAAACAACCAGTCTCTGCACCACTTCACCAATCAGGCCTTCTGTAGAGTGGCCAAATGGAAGCCACTTCTCAATAAAAGCACATAGCCCGCTTGGAGTTTGCCAAAAGGAGCCTAAAGACTCTCAGACCATGAGAAACAAGATTCTCTGTCTGATAAACAAAAATGAACTCTTTGGCCTGAATGCCAAGCTTCCTTCTAGAAAAACCTGGCACCATCCCTATGGTGAATTAGTGTGGCAGCATCATGCTGTGGGTAATGTTTTCAACGGCAGGGACTGGCAGCAGGAGTCGAGGAAAGATGAACAGGAGCAAAGTACAGAGAGATCCTTGATGAAAACCTGCTCCAGAGCACTCAGGACCTCAGATGAAGGTTTACCTTCAAACGGGACAACGTTCAACAGGACAACGACCCTAAGCACACAGCCAAGACAACGCAGGAGTGACTTTGGGACAAGTCTCTGAATGTCTATGATGGTACAGCCAGACCCAAACTTGAACCCGATCAAACAATCTCGGAGAGACCTGAAAATAGCTGTGCAGCAACGCTCCCCAATTGAACCTGACAGAGCTGAGAGGATCTGCAGAGAAAGAATGGGAGAAACTCCCCAAAACAGGTGCCCAGCTTGTAGCGCATACCCAAGAAGACTGAGGCTGCCAAAGGTGCTTCAACAAAGTATTGAGTAAAGGGTCTGAATGCTTATGAAATGTCATCTTTCAGGGTTTTTATTACTTTGCAAAACATTTCTAAAAACCTGTTTTTGCTTGTTCATTATGTGGATTTGTGTGTAGATTGATGAGGGAAAATAACAATTTAATCACCTTTAGAAAATTAAGGTTCAACGTAACAAAATGTGGAAAAAGTAAATGGTCTGAATACTTTCTATTGCACTGTATATGCCTTTATTTATCCTACGGTTCTGACTTGGTGTATAGGGAGAATACTGTAAGAATGGCCCAGTGTCGTATTCTGTCAGTGTAACCTTTCAAAGTGCTGAACAAATAGTATATGACTACGTCCATCTTACGCGCACTCATTATGTCTAATCAAAATTACGGATTGCCTCTTATCCGCTCATCATTCCCTTTTCTATAGTTTGTTCATCTCAATTGTCAGTAAAAACCACATTTGTTTTAAGCAAGTGAGTCATATCACTATGTTTTTTTAAAAGGCAGTAAATGAGGCTTAATGAACTTTTTCGCTGCCAGACAAGGCTTCGCTGATAGCCATGTGTATCGGTGGTAAGGATTCACTCCATTGTGCTGAAAAGAAAACCTTGCGTTGGGACAGCTTTATGTAGGCCCTAACAGTTGTTGGGCATCGTTTGTCACCATTATAGCGCAATTAATGTATTTGTTTGTGTTGTGTAGTGGCTTTGCTCGCATGCATCTAAAAATGTTTGGGGAGTTTGCCCCACCAAGATTTACATGCTAAAATCGCCACATGAGTACCAATAGGCCTATTTTCTTCCTTTGCATATGCAAAACATATATTACTGTATGTTTGCATTTTTACTGTATGTGTGCTTACAGTATCTGTTTACATGTATTGAGTCATGTGTATAAAAACTATTATAAAACTTGAATTTTGCATTTATGTTCCTTCTTTCTGAGTACACACAAACAACATACTGTATAACAACATCTTAGTCTTCACAATGAAATAGGTTCTGATAGTACTGTTTTGAATATGTCACATTAGTGTGATCTCGGTTGTCACTAAATAGGTTGATTTGATCTGTGTGGTGTGGTGTGTGGTGGTGTGTGTGTGTTGTTGTGTGTTGTGTGTGTGTGTGTGTGTGTGTGTGTGTGTGTGTGTGTGTGTGTGTGTGTGTGTGTGTGTGTGGTGTGTGTGTGGACGTGTTTAACTATTCTTGGGACCAGAAGTCCCTACAAGAATAGTAAACAAAGTAAACCCCACAGGTCAAATGCTATTTCTAGGGGGTTTAGGTTAAGGTTTAGATTAGTGTTAGGGTTAGAATTAAGTTAAATATTAAGGTTAGGAGCTAGGGTTAGTTGTAGGTTAGGTTAGGAGCTAGGTTAGGTTTAGGGTTAGGATAAAGTTTAGTTTTTGGTAGGTTAGGGTTAGGGTAGGTTAAGGTTAGGGTTAGGGTTATGTAAGAGTACGGTTAAGATTAGGGTTAGGTTTAGGGTTAGGGTTAGGGAAAATATGGATTTGAATGGCACTGAATTGTATGTCCCCACAAGGTTAGCTGTACAAGACTGTGTGTGTGTTGTGTGTTGTGTGTGGTGTGTGTTGTGTGTGTGTGTGTGTGTGTGTGTGGTGTGTGTGTGTGTGTGTGTGTGTGTGTGTGGTGTGTGTGTGTGTGTGTGTGTGTGTGTGTGTGTGTGTGTGTCTTGTATAGAGTTTCATTTCGAGGCAGGGAGTACATGCCTTTGATTGCTGTGTTTCATTTGCAAGATGTTGGGGGAAATTGGCTAACTGTTTTGTGTTGAGAGTTTTGAGTGTTGTTTCATCAAACGTGTGTTAACAATTGGGAAAAATGTAATCTAAATGGGACATTGGTGTTGATTTCACATTTGAATTCACATTAGTTGACAACTCAACAAATGTAAATCAAAACTAGTCGTTGAACTGACCCTGTGCCCAGTGGGGAGCATCAGCAGCAGAAGAGATGAGCCAATAAGGTGGCAGAGTAATTGACTGATGGGGAATAATTAGCCTATTGATCACACAGGAAGCAGCAGATCATGAATCATGTTCCGAAACGCTATTCATGTCCTGTACTTGTATTGTACCACTTCATGCTGTTCTGGAGGTTGATGACAATAACAGTCTTCTTCTGCGTGACAACTCACGTTGAACTCACTTCCGTCTATGCTGTGTGTCTAACATGCATATGTGCGTGAGCGTTGCCATATGTGTGTGTTCTACGTCTATAGTGTACAGTACAATATGCTGCTGTAGGACTATAAGAATACACACTACATTTAGCCAGCACACAGCTATGCGTAGCATTGACGGCGGTCTGCAGCTGCCAGGGTCAATGCATTATTAATCGTCTCCAATCACCATAATAATATGTCAGGAGCATGTCCGCTCTTCCACTCCTCTGAACCACCATCTTAAAGAGGCCACAGAGGCTCTCCCTGCTGCACCGCTTGGAGATCTTGATTTGCTTTGGGCTCAGAAAAAGGCTCTGCTTCGTGAGACACTGAGGCAAAATGTCAAAAGAACAAAGAACCATTAAAGACACTGTAAAACTGTTTTGGGGTCGTCTTTGAGCCTCGTATGTCTTTGTGTGTGGTCTTCTGACAAGCCTCAAGATATCATGTACCTTGGCTACTCACTGAACTTGAGTGTTCTAGATTACAGGGTATGTGACGATAGGTGTCACTCTTCAAAACATTCATGTTTCTCATTACTCCCTATTGTCAGTGCGTGTAAAGTACTAAAGTAACAAATACTTTAAAGTACTAATTTAAGTCGTTTTTTAGGGGTATCTGTACTCTACTTGACTATTTATTTTCTTTGACAACTGTACTTTTGCTTCACTACATTCCTAAAAAAGAATGTACTTTTAAGTCCATTCATTTGCCCTGACACCCGCGAAAATATCGTTACATTGAATGCTTAGCAAGACGGAATAAAGTCCCAATTCACGGGCATTATCAAGAGAACATCCCTGGTCATCCTGCTGCCTCTGGATCTGCAGGACTCACTAAACAAACATGCTAATGTTTGTAAATTATGGGGGGTTCCTTGGAGTGTTGGAATGTCCCCTGGGCTTTCCATTAAAAAAAATTGAGAAAATGCCTCATATCTGGTTTGCTTAATATAAGGATTTTTGAAATTATTTGTACTTTATACTTTTATTTTTTGTATTTAAGAAATTTAGCAATTACATTTATTTTGATACATAAAGTGTGTTTAAACCAATACTTTTAGACTTTACTCAAGTAGTAATTTTACTGGTGTAATGCTCGTCGTCGAGAAAGGAGTGGACCAAAGCGCAAGCGTGTAAAGTGTCATAGCATTATTTAATATCAAAAACCACCGAACAAAGTAACCAAAACGAAAAAAGCAAAAACAGTTCTGTCAGGTGCACACACTAAAAACAGAAAAATAAACTACCCACAACAGAAAAGATGGGAAAAAGGGACTGCCTAAGTATAGTCCCAATCAGAGACCAACGATAAAACAGCTGCCTCTGATTGGGAACCACACTCGCCAAAAACAAAAGAAATAGAATATAAACTAGAAGCCCACCCGTAGTCACGACCCTGGCCTAAAAAACAAAATAGAGAATTAAATAAACCTCTCTATGGCCAGGGCGTGACAGTACACACCCCCCCCCCAAAGTGCGGACTCCGGCCGCAAAACCTGACTCTAAAGGGGAGGTCCGTGGGCATTCCCTTATGGCGTGGCTCAACGTGCGGACGTAACCACAACTCCGGCCCGCAATCCCTCGCTTGGTCGGCCCTGTGCATGGACCTTTACGGAGAACCGACCGCAGATCATCGCCGGAAGCTCCGACATCTCTCTCTTTTCTCCTCCTCCAGTAAAGTCCATGCACCAGCCGCCACCAAAGCGGAGATCTGCGGCGAGGTGGTCTACGTCCCGCACCGACCACCGCCATAAGGATGCTCCAAAACTGACCCTCCCCTTTAGAGTTCAGGTTTTGCGGCCGATCCGCACCTTATGGGGGGGGTTTTTACGTCACGCCCTGGCCATAGAACAGGTTTTATTCTCTATTTTGTTTAGGCCAGGGTGTGACTAGGGTGGCATTCTAGTTTATTCATTTCTTGTTTTGGCCGAGGTGTTCCCAAATCAGAAGGCATCTGTCTATCGTTCTCTGATGAATCCATACTAGGCAGTCCCTTTTTCCCTCTTTCATTTGTGGGTAGTTATTTCTGTTTAGTGTGCTGCACCTGACAGAATGTTGCTTTTTCGTTTTTTACTTTGTTCGAGTGTTTTTGATATTAAATAAAAAACTATAAAACACTTACCACGCTGCGCTTTGGTCCACTCCTTCTGACGACGAGCATTACACCCAGTAAATACTACTTGAGTAAAATCTAAAAGTATTTGTTTTAAACAACACTTATGTATCAAAAGTTAAATGTAATTGCAAAATATACTTAAATGACAAAAAATAAAATAAAAGTAGCAATAAGTTCAAAAATCCTTATATTAAGCAAACCAGGATAGGGCCATTTCTCATATTTTTTTAATGGAAAGCCAGGCACATTAACCAACACTCAACATAATTTACAAACATAGGGCATGTTGGTTATGAGTCTGCAGATCAGAGGCAGCAGGGATGACCAGGGAATGTTCTCTGATAAGCACGTTGAATGGACTCTTTCCGTCTTGCTAAGCATTCAAAATGTAACGAAAGTACTTTTCCGGTGTCAGGAAAATGAATGGATTTAAACAGTACATTCTTTTCTTTAGGAATGATGAAGCAAAAAGTACAAGTTGTCAAGAAAATAAATAGTCAAGTAGAGTACAGATACCTCAAAAAAACGACTTAAAATAAGTACTTTAAAGTATTTTTACTTAATACTTTACACCACTGACAATAGGATAATGAAAACAACATGTTTATGAAGAGTGACACCTATGTCACATACAACTCTACATCTTAGAACAACTCAATCAGTGAGTAGCCCATGGATAATGATACTTGAGGGCTGTAGAAAGAACACAAGAGACATACGAGGCTCAAATGACAGACCCTCACAAACAGTTTACAGTGATCTTAGATGTTCTTTGTTCTTTTGACATTTGCCTCAGTTCTCCGAATGCAGAAGCCTTTTTCTGAGCTCAAAAAGCAAATCCAAGATCTCCAGCCGGTGCAGCAGGGAGCCTCTTGCCTCTTTAAAGATGTGGTTCAGTAGGAGTGAAGAGCGGACATTGCTCCTGAACATTAATTATGTGATTGCGTAGAGATTAATAATGCATGACCCTGAGCTGCAGACCCCGCCGTCAATCTACGCTAGCTGTGTGCTGGCTAAAATGTAGTGTGATCTCTTATAGTCCTACAGCAGCATATTGTTACTGTACACACATAGACGTTAGACACACATCATGATTGGACACGCTCACGCCACATATGCATTGTTAGACACACAGCATAGACGGAAGTGAGTTGAACGTGATTTGTCACGCAGAAGAAGACTGTTATTGTCATCAACCTCCAAACAGCATGAATGGTAAAAATACAAGTACAGGACATTGACATAACGTGTTCGGAACAAATGATTCATGATCTGGCTGCTCCTGTGTGGATAAACAATAGGCTAATTATTCCCCATCAGTCAATTACTTCTGCCCTTATTGGCTCCACTTCTCTGTGCTATGCTCCCCACTGGGCACAAGGGCAGTTCAACGACTAGTTGATTTACATTGGTTGAGTTTCAACTAATGTGGAATCAAATGTGAAATGCAACACAATGTCACCATTTTAGATACATTTTTCCCAATTGTTAACACACGTTGATGATAACAACACTCAAAACTCTCAACACCAAAACAGTTAGCCAATTTCCCCCTAACATCTTGCAAAATGAAACCAACAGCAATCAAAAGCATGTACTCCCTGCTCGAATGAAACTCTATTACAAGACACACACACACAACACACACCACACACACACACACACACCACCCCCCCCCAAACCCACACACACACACACACACACAACACACCATCACAACACACAACACACACCGCACACACACACACACACCACACACACACACACAACACACACACACACACACCACACAGTCTTGTTACAAGCCTAACCTTGTGGCGACAAAAACAATTCAGTGCCATTCAAAATCCTATTGTCCCTAACCCCCTAAACCCTAAACCAACCCTAAATCCTAACCTACTCCTACCCTAACCCTAACCCTAAACCTTAACCCTAACCCTAACCCTAACCCTAAACCAAAAAACCTAAACTTTATCCTAACCCTAAACCCTAACCCTAGCTCCTAACCCTAACCCACAACTAAAGCCCTAGCTCCTACCTTAAAATATGTAAACTAATCGAAACCCTAACACTAATTCTAACCTTAACCCTAAACCCCCTAGAAATAAGCATAATTGACCTTGTGGGTTACTTTGTTTACTATCTTGTAGGGACTTCTGGTCCCCCACAAGAATAGTTAAACACGTCCACACACACACACACACCACACACACACACACACACACACACACACACACACCACACACACACACACACACACACAACACACACACACACACACACACACACACACACACACACACACACACACACACCACAGATCCAAATCAACCTAATTAGTGACAACGAGCATCACACTAATGTACATATTCAAAACAGTACTCATCAGAACCTATTCATTGTGAAGACTAAGGATTGTTTGTTATACCGTATGTTGTTTGTGTATACTCAAGAAAGAAAGAACATAAATGCAAAAATTCCAATTTTATAATATTTTATACAACATGACTCAATACATGAAAACAGTTATACTGTAAGCACCACATACAGTAAAAAATGCAAACTTACATACATATATGTTGCATATGCAAAAGAAGAAAAAATAGCCTATTGTACTCAGTGCGATATTTAGCATGTAAATCTTGGTGGCAAAACTCCCCAAAACATTTGTAGATGCATGCCAGCAAAAGCCACTACACAACACATAAACAATACGAATTAATTGCGCTTATGGTTGACAAAACGATGCCACAAACTTTAGGGCCTACATAAAGCTGTCCCAACAGCAGAGTTTTCTTTTCAGCACAATGGAGTGAATTCCTTACCACCGATACACATGGCTATCGAGCGAAGCCTTGTCTGCAGCGAAAAAAGTTCATTTAAGCCCTCATTTACTGCCTTTTAAAAAAACATAGGTGATATGACTCACTTGCTTAAAACAAATGTGCGTTTCTACTGACAATTGAGATGAACAAACTATAGAACAAGGAATGATGAGCGGATAAGAGGCAATCCGAAATTTTGATTAAGACATAATGAGTGCCTAAGATGGACGTAGCAATATAACTATTTGTTCAGCACTTTGAAAGTACACTGGACCAGAATACAGAACATGGCCATTCTGACAGTATTCTCCCTTACACCAAAGTCAGACCGTAGGATAAATAAAGGTGCCATATAGCAGTGGCAATAGAAAGTATTTCAACCCATTTACTTTGTCCACATTTTGTTACGTTGACCAACCTTAATTCTAAAAGTGATTTTAAATTGTTATTTTCCGCTCATCAATTCTACACACAAATCCACATAATGACAAAGCAAAAAACAGTTTATTAGAAATGTTTGCCAAAGATAAAAAACCCCTGAAAGATGACATTTACATAAGCATTCAGACCCTTACTCAATACTTTGTGAAGCACCTTTGGCAGCCTCAAGTTCTTCTTGGGTATGCGGCTACAAGCTTGCGCACACCTGTTTTGGAGTTCCCCATTCTTCTCTGCAATCCTCTCAAGCTCTGTCAGGTCAATGGAGCGTTGGCTGCACAGCTATTTTCAGGGCCTTCCAGAGATGTTTGATCGGGTCAAGTTTGGCGCTGGCTGTACCACTCATAGACATTCAGAGACTTGTCCCAAGAGTCACTCCTGCGTGTCTTGGCTGTGGGC
>NC_036865.1:20976580-21014589 GCF_002910315.2 Salvelinus sp. IW2-2015 | reverse complement strand
ATGTAACAAACCTCCAGACGCAGCTTCAATTGCATACAACACTACTTCCCGTGGCCTCCAACTGCTTCTTAAATGCAAGTAAAACTAAATGCATGCTCTTCAACCGATCGCTACCCGCACCCGCACGCCCGTCTAGCACACTATTCTGGACGGTTCTGACTTAGAATATGTGGACAACTACAAATACCTAGGTGTCTGGTTAGACTGTAAACTCTCCTTCCAGACTCAAACTCTCCAGACTTTAGCATCTCCAATCCAAAATTAAATCAAGAATTGCTTCCTATTTCCAACAAAGCACCTCACTCATTGCTGCAAACACCCCTCGTATAATTGACTATCCTACCGATCCTTGACTTCGCGATGTCAATTACAAAATAGCCTCCAACACTCTACTCAGCGAAATTGGACGTATCTACCACAGTGCCATCCGTTTTTGTCACCAAAGCCTCATATACTACCCACCACTGCGCGACCTGTATGCTCTCGTTGGCGGCCCACGCTCATATCATCGCCAAACCACTGGCTCCAGGTCATCTATTAGTCTTTGCTAGGTAAATCTCTCTCTTTTTTTGCTTAGGGTCGTTGTCCTGTTTGAACGTTGTCCCGTTTGAAGGTAAACCTTCATCTGAGGTCCTGAGTGCTCTGGAGCAGGTTTTCATCAAGGATCTCTCTGTACTTTGCTCCGTTCATCTTTCCCTCGATCCTGACTAGTCTGCCAGTCCCTGCCGTTGAAAAACATACCCACAGCATGATGCTGCCACCACAATAATTCACCATAGGGATGGTGCCAGGTTTTCTCCAGAAGTGAAGCTTGGCATTCAGGCCAAAGAGTTCAATTTTTGTTTCATCAGACCAGAGAATCTTGTTTCTCATGGTCTGAGAGTCCTTTAGGATCCTTTTGGCAAACTCCAAGCGGGCTATGTGCCTTTTATTGAGAAGTGGCTTCCATTTGGCCACTCTACCAGAAAGGCCTGATTGGTGAAGTGCTGCAGAGATGGTTGTTCTTCTGGAAGGTTCTCCAATTTCCACAGAGGAACTATGGAGCTCTGTCAGAGTGACCATCGGGTTCTTCTCCCCGATTGCTCAGGTTGGATAGGCGGCCAGCTCTAGGAAAAGTCTTGGTGGTTCCAAACTTCTTCCATTTAAGAATGATGGCGGCCACTGTGTTCTTTGAGACCTTCAATAGAGTTCAGTGTGTCAAATCGGAGGGCCTGTTGGCCGGACCTCTGGCAGTCTCTATGGGGGTGCCACAGGGTTCAATTCTTGGGCCGACTCTTTTCTCTGTATACATAAATGATGTCGCTCTTGCTGCTGGTGATTCTCTGATCCACCTCTACGCAGACGACACCATTCTGTATACTTCTGGCCCTTCTTTGGACACTGTGTTAACAAACCTCCAGACGAGCTTCAATGCCATACAACACTCCTTCCGTGGCCTCCAACTGCTCTTAAATGCAAGTAAAACTAAATGCATGCTCTTCAACCGATCGCTACCCGCACCCGCACGCCCGTCTAGCATCACTATTCTGGACGGTTCTGACTTAGAATATGTGGACAACTACAAATACCTAGGTGTCTGGTTAGACTGTAAACTCTCCTTCCAGACTCAAACTCTCCAGACTTTAGCATCTCCAATCCAAAATTAAATCAAGAATTGGCTTCCTATTTCGCAACAAAGCATCCTTCACTCATGCTGCCAAACACACCCTCGTATAATTGACTATCCTACCGATCCTTGACTTCGGCGATGTCATTTACAAAATAGCCTCCAACACTCTACTCAGCAAATTGGACGTAGTCTACCACAGTGCCATCCGTTTTTGTCACCAAAGCCTCATATACTACCCACCACTGCGACCTGTATGCTCTCGTTGGCTGGCCCACGCCTCATATTCATCGCCAAACCCACTGGCTCCAGGTCATCTATAAGTCTTTGCTAGGTAAATCCCCTCCTTATCTCAGCTCACTGGTCACCATAGCAGCACCCACCTGTAGCAGCGCTCCAGAAGGTATATTTCACTGGTCATCCCCAAAGACAACTCCTGCTTTGGCCGCCTTTCCTTACAGTTYTCTGATGCCAATGACTGKAACGAATTGCAAAAATCACTGAAGCTGGAGTCTTATATCTCCCTCACTAACTTTAAGCATCAGCTGTCAGAGCAGCTTACCGATCATTGCACCTGTACACAGCCCATCTGTAAATAGCCCACCCAACTACCTCCTCCCCATATTGTTATTTTTTGTTGTTGCTTTTATGCACCCCAGTATCTCTACTTGCACATTCATCTTCTGCACATCTATCACTCCAGTGTTAATGCTAAATTGTAATTATTTCGCCACTATGGCCTATTTATTGCCTTACCTCCCTAATCTTACTACATTTGCACAAGCTGTATATAGATTGTTCTATTGTGTTATTGACTACGTTTGTTTATCCCATGTGWAACTCTGTGTTGTTTGTGTCACATTGCTTTACTTTATCTTGGCCAGGTCGCAGTTGTAAATGAGAACTTGTTCTCAACTGGCCTAYCTGGTTAAATAAAGGTGAAATAAAAAACATGTTTTAGTGAGTGGTGTCAGGTGTGGTCACGGGACTTTCCAAGTGTCCCTAAACCTCTCCAAAGTGGCATATTTCTGTAAATTAGATAATTTCAGTGCTATTACATATTTGCAATCCCTAAATTCTATTTGTTCAGTATAAAAACACAATTTCTAACATATCAACCTCACTCAAACGTGGTGATGTTATGGGGTATCCAGGGTACATTCAAGTTTCCTTTCAACCTCTCCAAAGTGTCAGAATGTGGTAATTGCACTGGTTTTGCACACTGGATGTGCATACAAGTTATTGTTCACTATAAAAACAAAATTTCTACAACACCAACCTCTCTCAAACATTGTGGTGGTGTCGGGGWCATACAGGGGATATGGATGCCTACAGCGCATAAGGAGGCAACATCATATTTTTAATGCGCAAAGATCACTCRTGGACATTCGATGTTGCCATTTAAGTCATACATCATCAGATAACATTGGCAATAGGCTAGATTTGTTCCTATCAACCTAAGGATTAATTTCATACTCGCCATGTAGCTATAGCTCAAACACAGACCAAATCGAAGCTTACCTTGTAAGAGGGTTTCCTGTTTGGTGAAAACTTTTGGCGAAAAAACAAAATAAATATTTTGACTCTTGGAGCTGGTGATCAATAACGATAGGTCACAGGCAGACAAATAAGATATCCTCATGATGTGTGGACTCCCGGGTTTTTGTGTGTATCAATGTATTCCATGTTTATTTAGTTTATTCTTCACAACGCTAACCGGAATGTAGGTAGCAGCCATCTTGAAACGAGATCATCGGCTCGGCCTGMCCTTATGAATTTGTATGCCCRTATATGGTAGTAAGTCATACCAAAGATTTGAAGGCACCAATCAATAGCCAGGATACTCAGTTTCCCGCAGATACCCTGCTGTTGCAGATAGGGACTACCGTTCTCATATCAGACTGAATTTATTAAAATTWAAAAAATAGGGTCCCCAAATATGGTGACTTTACATTTAAAACCTCTACTTCATCACCATCCCTGATCCGGGAGCATCCTCATCAGTAAAAAGCTGACTAGCATAGCCTAGCATAGCGCCACAAGTAAATACTAGCATATAAATATCATGAAATCACAAGTCCAATACAGCAAATGAAAGATACACATCTTGTGAATCCAGCCATCATTTCCGATTTTTTWAATGTTTTACAGCGAAAACACAATATGTATTTCTATTAGCTAACCACACTAGCAAAAGACTCAACCGCATATTTTCACAATTTTTTTACCGCATAGGTAGCTATCACAAAACCGACCAAATAAGAAGATATTAATTAGTCACTAACCAAGAAACAATTCATCATGCGATGACAGTCTTATAACATGTTTATACAATAATTTATGTTTGTTCGAAAATGTGCATATTTGAGGTATAAATCATAGTTTTACATTGCAGCTACAATCACAAATAGCACCGAAGCAGCAAGAATATTACAGAGAGCAACGTGAAATACCTTAATACTTCATCATAAAACATTTATAAAAATACATGGTGTACAGCAAATGAAAGATAAACATCTTGTGAATCCAGCCAATATTTCGATTTTTAAGTGTTTTACAGCGAAAACACAATATAGCATTTATATTAGCTTACCACAATAATCAAACACACAAACCGCATTTATTCACCGCATAGATAGCATTCGCAAAAACCAGCAAAAGATATAAAATTAATCACTAACCTTGACCAACTTCATCAGAGGACAGTCTTATAACATCATGTTACACAATACACTTATGTTTTGTTCGAAAATGTGCATATTTTGAGCTGCAAACCGTGGTTATGACGTGTGTGAATATGTAGCATCGATTCACCAAATTATCCGGAGATATTTTGGACAGTCACCTAATCTGACCAAAGAACTCATCATAAACTTTACTAAAAAATACATGTTGGACAGCAAATGAAAGATACACTAGTTCTTAATGCAATCGCCGTGTTAGATTTTTAAAAAATAACTTTACCATAACAAACAGCTTACGTTATAGCGAGACAGCACCCCGCAAAAAGGAAGGAAAAATAGGACTAAACATTTTCAGCAGAAATACGAAATAACATCATAAATGGTTCTTACTTTTGCTGAGCTTCCATCAGAATCTTGTACAAGGAGTCCTTTGTCCAGAATAAATCGTTGTTTGGTTTTAGAATGTCCTCTTCTCCTGTCGAATTAGCAACCTTAGCTAGCCAAGTGGCGCGAAGATGTCCATCTTCACCTAAACGCAGAGATTATGTATTTTTCTGCTGGCTGCCCCACCAACACAGAAAGCACTGAGCTAGGCTGGAAGACCTGCATTTTGGAGCTGCCTACACAGAACCCAAACCGGCTGCGCGCGTGCGCCATCGTGCCGTCATTGTGCGCTATCGTGCATAAATGTATTTGCCCCCCCACACAAACGGCGATCACGACACGCAGGTTAAAAATATCAAAACAAACTCTGAACCAATTACATTAATTTGGGGACAGGTCGAAAAACATTAAACATGTATGGCAATTTAGCTAGTTAGCTTGCACTTGCTAGCTAACGTTAATTTGTCCTATTTAGCTAGCTTGCTGTTGCTAGCTAATTTGTCCTGGGATATAAACATTGAGTTGTTATTGTACCTGAAATGCACAAGGACCTCTACTCCGACAATTAATCCACACATAAAAAGGCCAACCGAATCGTTTCTAGTCATCTCTCCTCCTTCCAGGCTTTTTCATCGTTTAACTTATATGGTGATCGCATCTAAACTTTCATTGTATTACCACGACTACCGGCAAAACAGTTCGTCTTTCAATCACCCACGTGGGTATAACCAATGAGGAGATGGCACATGGGTACCTGCTTCTATAAACCAATAAGGAGATGGGAGAGGCATAACTTGCAGCGCGATCTGCGACAGAAATARGAATGAGTTCTATTTTAGCCCTTGGCGTCGCAGACGCTCGTTGGCGCGCSCGAGCAGTGTGGGTGCAATAACATGGATTTCTAAATTTATTTTGCGACGCTCACGCACGCGACGTGTCCGGTCTGGTCAGCATGTTACTCAAGAAAGCAATTTTTTTTAATAACATGTGAAACAGGCAACAACAACTAAAAAACAAAAACWATTTTGCTAAACATTTGGGGCTCAGAGCTTCACCTGGCCTGAATGATGGGTTGCCACTGTTTGTACTACTGTACTGTATGTTAAACCAATTGTAAGGAATAAATAAAGAAACTGTCAAAATACAGTAAAATCTAAATCATCAAGTCAAGAAACAAATCAAGTCAAGAAACAAATGCTCCATTGCGAAAACAGGACTCTGCTGGAATGTCACCTCAGGCCTCCTCCCATACCTGGAGAAGGGCCTTACGTTCATGGGGTTTGCGATCATACATCTTCCACTGCCATGCTGAAAATATCTTGAGAAATGGGGAATATGGTGGGAGATGGATAATTGTAAACCTGTCATGGTCATGGAACCAGTTGYTGAGCAGCACAATGGAAACTAGCGTCCCAAATTGGAACATACATTTTCTGCTCAGGATCACCTGGCCCTCTCTGCTATGGCTGAAAAACATTGTCATGTAAGATGTTCAGAAAATTAAGGAGATGGGCAGTGTTGTATGGTTTTAGGGTGGCATGGGGGTGGCTCATAGCTGGGCATATGGTGACATTTCTACCGCGCTGACTAGGTACCTCAATGATGGCGCGTTGACCAATGTTGTTCCTTCCTCTCCTCCTCTTCGCTAAATTGAATCCAGCCTTATCTATGAATATGAGTTCCTGGGGGATGGGACTTGCATCCAACTCCATGATTCTCTGAAATGACACTAAATACTGTAATTGCTTTATATTAAAGTTCACTGGCAACATCAATGAGTCTCTAATGTTTCAAGAGTGTAATACTAGTACATTACTTACTTGCACATATTCATACCGTTTATCCTTCACTCTTTGGAAATTCCTTTCAAAAGGGGCTCTGTAGATTTGCTTCATCCAGAGATGGTGTTTCTTAAGGATGCAAACTGTGGTTGATAAACTCACTCTGATGTTATGGKGGCAGGGTTTTCAATCATCTGTTGTTGGATTTCCCACAGTCTTATGGCATTATTTTCAACTACTGTTTGCACAATGGCAGCCTCCTTTTAGTCTGTAAATAGACGCGTTCTACCAACGTGGTGGTCGTCTTTCAGTTCTACAAAAACAAAATAGCATACAGTGCAGTAAACACTACAGTAATACAGTATACAAGATAAACATGTTATCAAAGTAGTATTGCTCCCAATTTCATACATACAGTAATACATTAAACATTAAACCCTTACAGTATGTATTGGAATCTACTGTCTTTACTGTGCTTTATGTTGTACTACTGTCAAGTAGTAAAAGTAGTAGATCCAATGTCTGCAGTACATACTGTACCTATTCTCATTTTGAAACATCCAGATGATGGATGCTACGGTGAAGCAGCTCAGATTGGGCTGCACTCTCTGCCCAGCCTCTCTCAAGGTCAAACCATGGTCGACCACATGGTACACCACAGTCGCTCAAAATTCATCAGAGATTAGTCTTCTTGTTCTTGGTCTTGGTCTTCCTCCACCTCCACCTCCATCTCTCGTTGCCTAGTTTGCTTCCATTRTTCTCCAAACACAGGAGAACTCACCTGTGACCTTTGTATCCATACCAAAGGTCTGATTGCAAAGKGAACATTTATGCAATTAGTGTTTGMRKAGWGAAAGTGATCAATTTGTAATTGAACTTAGMTTGTTGAACAGTGTTGCTTTTCATTTGCACACAAGAGATTTTAGTTGTGAAGGTTGTGCCAACGGTAGAGAATTGTGTGGTGTTTTGCCAAATGTTGGTTATAGAATTGCAATCTGAGTGTAAAGCAAAATATGTGCCAGTAGTATTGCAGATTTTATGTATGTTTCTGCTAAATGAGTTACAGGTTTGTGTCATATTGGGCCTCATGGGCCAATTTGAGTGTGGAAACAATTGGGAAAACTGTAAAAGAAAAGAAGACGAAGTTCCCTTACGTTGATTACTTTTTGCAAATCCAATCAGTTTTCATGTTGATTCAACGACATCGCACTGATTACTTTAGTTGAAATTACGTGGAAACAATGTTGATTTGACCAGTTTTTGCCCAGTGGGTTGTGATATTTCGAGGACAATTGTGAGGGTGTCTGGCCTGATCTCTGTGCCGAATACGTCACTGAATGTCACAGGACAGGAGCGTTCTTTATGAGGATTAATTGAAAGGCAGCAAGGGATCGACCATAAACAAACAGAGAGGAATTGATTTTGTCTATGAGGAATGTCAGGCTATGTCTGTTCGCTTGAAAATACACTGTGACAAGCCAGGGGACTGATGTGCTTTTTATCACATTTATATACCTCAAAAGTTATGTTTATAACTTAAATCACAATCGGTTGGTGTCAATACGTAAGAACTTTCCTGTGTCCACAGTGCAGTATATGGGAATGTAAGATATGTCTTTTAATCTGTACTGTAGCATCATCACCTAACCAATCAGCTCAGTGTATATCAGGTCATTGCTATTTAGATCATCCTCTATCTGTGTTCAATCAGATTAAAGGCCCAGTGCAGTCAAAAATGTGATTTCCTGTGTTTTATACATATTTCCACACTATGAGGTTTGAATAATACTGTGAAATTGAGGAAAATGATCATAATGCCCTTTTAGTGTAAGAGCTGTTTGATAAGACCACCTGAYATTTCTGCCTGTTTTGATGGGATGGGTATTTTGCATYCTATGGTGATATCACGAGACTGCCAAAGTGATAAATTAGTTAATAGACCAATAAGAAAGCGAGTTCCAAACCTAGTTTTCAGTTTTCMCTTCTCCACACAGACCACTCCCAGACAGTCCTAGCAAAATTCWTGCTTGAGAAATCTCTGCTAACAAGCAATTTGTTTTGGTTGAACATTTTTATTTAAAGCAATCACAGTAAGGCACTTAATTGGGACTCAGAAATGATTTGATATTGAGATTAAAAAAACAGCTGCATTGGACCTTTAAGTATTTAAGGCTGCCATTTTACGTCCCTCTCCTCCCATGATGTTGTATGTAAGCTGTTTGGTTTCATTGTACTGAGGGAGACAGTGAGAGAGTGGTGGACAGAGAGAAAAAAAGAGAGAAAGCAAAAGAAAGAGAGAGATAAAGAAAGAGAGAGAGAAGGAGAGCAATCACAGGCAGTAAAATAATGCATTTACATATCAAGGGAGATGGGAATGGCTGAGAACACCCTCCTTCCATCTTCAATTTAGCACAGATGGGGAGGTTGCTGAAACCGGCAGTGCGGTTTATTCTCTCTCCCTCTTTCTCCCTTCCTCTCTCTCTCTTTGTGCCATCGTCTCTCTGTCCCCGACACTCCCCCCTCACTGCCTCTCCCTCTGTCTCTGCAGTATCTCTCTTCCAGTACAGAGGATCAGCTTGGGTTCACAGTGCTCTGTGGGCATGTCCATTAAAAAGTAGTGGTGCCATTAGCGATGCGGTTCATTTACTATGGCAGGGCTGTAAATCAGCCGTCACAGATGCCAGAGTCTATACAGAGTTTCAGTTCCAGCCATTAGACCAAGTCCTAGAGCCCATCCCTCCCCCGCTTTACTGTATGCCTCTCTCTATTGCTCTCTGCCCCCCCCCCTCTCTCGCTCTCTGTCTAGGGCACTGAGATTTACCTAGCGTTATGATCCGTTTCCTCCCTTCTTTGCTCTACTGAAGCCTGATTACTCTGCCAGTACACCGGGTGGCGCTGTAATTCTTGTATTGTGTTACCCCTGAATCCCTCCAGTGAACAGATCTAATGGTGTCTACGTGTGGTAATGATTCGCTCTCATCACATTTCAATAGACCTTTATTGAGACAAACATAAATATGTCACCCCCTGTGATGCAATCACTGTAGCATCAGTAAATTAGTCATTTGACCTTGAGAATGTCAAAACAAGACTGAGGACAGAGCCGGTGAACTGGCTACATCCGAATGGCACTTTCCTAGCCTTGATAAGCCTTATTTAAAAATTACTAGTTGAATTTGCCAGTGAAGGCATGGGACGAAGAGAGGAAGAGTGAAGGAGAATTCACAAAGAAGAATAGTGTATGTATTCGCCTGGCAATTTTCCTGTTCGCTGCAGACATAATTATTTGATTTCTGAGTAACAATAAAGGATTAATGTATACAGAGTGAGTCGGTGTTCTGGAGCCGCTGAAGGTTACCGCTGGAGTGTCTGCTTGATTTACAGYGTGGTTTGGCAAAGAGCTGTTCCTTGGCACTGCCAGCCCACCTCTCCATATGCACAACCTTCTCCCTCTCTCGTTCTAAGCCCAGGGACTGGCCGCTCTGCTCTGTTCCTCACCACTCACTTCATTATAATTTTGCTCAGCGGTCGATGCGGCAGTAAAACAGTTGTGACTATRTGGAGTACAGCTACGACCGGAAGTAACTTTTTGTAGCAAGTAGGGTAGTCTTTTAACTAACCCTAACCTCTTTCCTAACCTTAACCTAATTTCCCTGACCTGCCACGTTAATTCTCCTAAYCTGCTGCGTAARTTCTCCTAACCTGCTACATAAAATCACTTCCAGTCRTAGCTGTATACCACGTAGTCAAAACCAAGTGAGGCGAGGAACGTTGGAAAGGTGAAGCACGTTGAAGAAGACTAGCTGCAGACTGATGGCTCTGTGATCAGGTGCTCTGACCTCACTGGTTAGAAGCCCCTGCCAAAGCAGATGCCATTGCCATGAATCACACTCATTTGGGATGGTCGTCCCCCACTCTCTGTGGTTACGTGATTAAATCAGAGCCCCGCAACAGCTTGTTTGAAACTTAGGCCCATTGGAGAGGCAGGCAGGTATCTGGCTCACAAGTTTGTACACACAGGTATGAACAGATGCCTTGACTTCACATGTGTTTGTTTTGGCATAGGGGGCCTCCAATATCAAAAGCTGTTAGATAGAACGGCTGCCCTGATGGTGATGCCTGCCATCTATCACCTTATCCCTTAGTTGGTCAGTCATGCTCTGTGGCRAAATAAACACAGATGGTACACTCAAACAATGAAGCATTGCAAGGGGCATGGCATAAGAACGTGTTCATACCATCCCACCTCTTACATAGGAACAGTCAGTATCAGTCTTATTAAAATACTTTTTTACGCTGATTGTAACTTTTTTTTAACATAATGTCTCCGCCATCATTACCTATGAACGAAAGTAGCTTCTGGAGATCGGAACAGCGATCACGATTTGGATAACAATTTCAACTTCAATGAGTCRGCAACTCTAGACCTCTAGACCTCTAGACCCCAACTCTATACCTATACACATTGACTCTGTACCGGTACCCCCTGTATATAGCCTCATTATTTTTTATTTTATTGGGTTACTTTTGAAAAATATTTTTGAGACAATCTTATCAACGGGACCTGAAGAACTGTATTATGCTGTACTACACGGAGTTGTGGCTGAACAAGGACATGGATAATATACATCTCGCTGGCTTGTCCATGCATCGTCGGCAGCTTCGGGTAAGATGAGAGGGGAGGTGTCAAATCAAATCAAATGTATTTGTCACATACACATGGTTAGCAGATGTTAATGCAAGTGTAGCGAAATGCTTGTGCTTCTAGTTCCGACCATGCAGTAATATCTAACAAGTAATTTAACCTAACAATTTCACAACAACTAYCTTATACACACAACTGTAAAGGAATGAATACGAATATGTGCATAAAAAATATATAAATGAGTGATGGCCGAACGGCATAGGCAAGATGCAGTAGATGGTATAGAGTACAGTATATACATATGAGATGAGTAATGTAGGGTATGAAAACATATAAAGTGGCATTGTTTAAAGTGGCTAGTGATACATTACATCAAGATGGCAAGATGCAGTAGATGGTATAGAGTACAGTATATACATATGAGATGAGGGATGTAGGGTATGAGAACATTATATAAAGGGGCATTGTTTAATGTGGCAAGTGATACATTTAATTACATCAAGATGGCAAGATGCAGTAGATGGTATAGCGTACAGTATATACATATGAGATGAGTAATGTAGGTTATGTAAACATTATATAATATAAAGTGGCTAGTGATAAATTGATTACATACATTTTTCCATTATTAAAGTGGCTGGAGTTGAGTCAGTATGTTGGCAGCAGCCACTCAATGTTAGTGATGGATGTTTAACAGTCTGATGGCCTTGAGATAGAAGCTGTTTTTCAGTCTCTCGGAACCCCGCTTTGATGTACCTGTACTGACCTCGCCTTCTGGATGATAGCGGGGTGAACAGGCAGTGGCTCGGGTGGTTGTTGTCCTTGATGATCTTTTTGGCCTTCCTGTGACATCGGGTGGTGTAGGTGTCCTGGAGGGCAGGTAGTTTGCACCCGGTGATGCGTTGTGCAGACCTCACTACCCTCTGGAGAGCCTTACGGTTGTGGGCGGAGCAGCTGCCGTACCAGGCGATGATACAGGATGCTCTCGATTGTGCATCTGTAAAAGTTTGTGTGTGTTCCTGGTGACAAGCTGAATTTCTTCAGCCTCCTGAGGTTGAAGAGGCGCTGCTGCGCCTTCTTCACCACACTGTCTGTGTGGGTGGACCATTTCAGTTCGTCTGTGATGTGTACGCCGAGGAACTTAAAACTCTCCACTCTCTCCACTACTGTCCCGTCGATATAGATAGGGGGCTGCTCCCTCTGCTGTTTCCTGAAGGCCACGATCATCTCCTTTGTTTTGTTGAAATTGAGTGTGAGGTTATTTTCCTGACACCACACTCCGAAGGCCCTCACCTCCTCCCTGTAGGCCGTCTCGTTGTTGTTGGTAATCAAGCCTACCACTGTAGTGTCGTCTGCAACTTGATGATTGAGTTGGAGGCGTGCATCGCCACGCAGTCATGGGTGAACAGGGAGTACAGGAGAGGGCTGAGAACGCACCCTTGTGGGGACCCAGTGTTGAGGATCAGCGGGGTGGAGATGTTGTTACCTACCCTCACCACCTGGGGGCGGCCCGTCAGGAAGTCCAGGACCCAGTTGCACAGGGCGGGGTCGAGACCCAGGGTCTCGAGCTTAATGACGAGTTTGGAGGGTACTATGGTGTTAAATGCTGAGCTGTAATCGATGAACAGCATTCTTACATAGGTATTCCTCTTGTCCAGATGGATTAGGGCAGTGTGTAGTGTGATGGCGATTGCGTCGTCTGTGGACCTATTGGGGCGGTAAGCAAATTGGAGTGGGTCTAGGATGTTAGGTAGGGTGGAGGTGATATGGTCCTTGACTAGTCTCTCAWAGCATCTCATGATGACGGAAGTGAGTGCTACAGGGCAGTAGTCATTTAGATCAGTTACCTTAGCTTTCTTGGTAACAGGAACAATGGTGGCCCTCTTGAAGCATGTGGGAACAGCAGACTGGAATAAGGATTAATTGAATATGTCCATAAACACATCAGCCAGCTGGTCTGCGCATGCTCTGAGGACGTGGCCGGGGATGCCGTCTGGGCCTGCATCCTTGCGAGGGTTAACACGTTTAAATGTTTTACTCACATTGGCTACAGTGAAGGAGAGTCCGCAGGTTTTGGTAGCGGGCCTTGTCAGTGGCACTGTATTGTCCTCAAAGCGAGCAAAAAAGTTGTTTAGTCTGTCTGGGAGCAAGGCATCGTGATCCGCGACGGGGCTGGTTTTTCTTTTGTAGTCCGTGATTGACTGTAGACCCTGCCACATACCTCTCGTGTCTGATCCGTTGAATTGCGACTCCACTTTGTCTCTGTACTGACGCTTAGCTTGTTTGATTGCCTTGAGGAGGGAATAGCTACACTGTCTGTATTCGGTCATGTTTCCGGTCACCTTGCCCTGATTAAAAGCAGTGGTTCGCGTGTTCAGTTTTGCGTGAATTCTGCCATCAATCCATGGTTTCTGGTTGGGGAATGTATTAATAGACGCTGTGGGTACAACATCACCGATGCACTTGTTAACTTGTTAACTTAAACTTGCACACMGAATCAGCGTATTAATCAATGTTGTTGTTCGTTGCAATGCGGAACATATCCCAGTCCACGTGATCGAAGCAATCTTGAAGCGTGGAATCCGATTGGTCGGACCAGCGTTGAACAGACCTGAGCGCGGGTGCTTCCTGTTTTAGTTTCTATCTATAGGCTGGAAGCAACAAAATGGAGTCGTGGTCAGCTTTTCCGAAGGGAGGGCGGGGGAGGGCCTTATATGCGTCGCGGAAGTTAGAATAACAGTGGTCTAGGGTTTTGCCAGCCCTGGTAGCACAATCGATATGCTGATAGAATTTGGGGAGCCTTGTTTTCAGATTAGTCTTGTTAAAATCCCCGGCTACAATAAATGCAGCCTCAGGATATATGGTTTCCAGTTTACAATGAAGTTCTTTCAGGGCCGTCGATGTGTCTGCTTGGGGGGGAATATACACRACTGTGATTATGATCGAAGAGAATTCTCTTGGTAGATAATGCGGTCGGCATTTGATTGTGAGGAATCCTAAATCAGGTGAACAAAAGGACTTGAGTTCCTGTATGTTGTTATGATCACACCACGTCCTTCTTACCAGAGAGATGCTTGTTTCTGTTGGCACTGGTGTTGTTAAGGAAGTCTCACGTTTTTGCTTGACCGAGTTAGAATACCTCATGATAAGCTGCAGACCATACTATTTACCAAGAGTTTTCAACTATTCAACTATAATGTCAACATGTTTTTAGACATTTTTACAAATTCATTAAACATCTAAAGTTGAAATGACTTTAGTCAATAAGTATTCAACCCCTTTGTTATGGCAAGCCTAAATAAGTTCAGGAGTAAAAATCTGCTTAATAGTTCACATAATAACTTGCATGAACTCGCTCTGTGTGCAATAGTAKTGTTTAACATCTCTATACCCCACACATATAATTATCTGTACGGTAACAAATAACATTTGATTTGATTAGCAAAAAGTATTTGCGTGCCGGGTTCAAAAAGCATACGCTGAAATATTCTTTACGCTTTTATGTATTTTTTTAGCAGCAGCAGTTGTCAGAGAAAACGGACGCGTTTTGGTGACAGCCTTCGTCAGCATTTCATCCAAACGCTGATGAAGGCTGTCACCAAAAGTCACGTCCGTTTGCTACATTTAAAAAAAAAAGCCATTTGTTGGTGGATACTACCGTCTTAAAGGCTCTGCATGGTCAATCCAAGGTCTGAAGTGGCAGTACAGCATTTACTGCAATGCAGCCTTCGCAGCCTTCGGGGCTTTCATACTTGCACTTACAGTAGCATAGCAGAACAGAGCTATTGTGAAGTAAGTTGTCAAGGTAGTGAGTTTGTGTTTATACAGGACGTACCGCACTCACCTACGGTCAACCAATCATGTGAATGCGGAGCTATACGGACCCCTCCGCATTGTTATGAAATTTGAGAGGCACATGGCGATGCAGTACCGAGATTGATTTGGCCTCTGCATGCCCCCGGAGGCTCCGATATTGTGTCATACCCTCCATACGAAGCCTCCGGCCACAGTTTTGGATGAAGCATAAATTGGGTTTATGACAGAGCTCTCCAACCCTGTTTCTGGAGAGATAACGTCCTCTAGGTTTTTGCTCAAACACCAATCTAGCGCACCTGATTATAATAATTAGCTGGTTGATAAGATTAATCAGGTTAGTTACAGGGGTAGGAGCAGGGGTTGGAGTGAAAACCTCCAGGAGGGTAGCTTTCCAGGAACAGGGTTGATATTGTATAAATGTGATCTTGTTATGAATCACACTGCAATACTCATGAAATTGAATGACTGTTTTTTATAAAGGTGTTGTGAATGTCTTACTGTATGCTCAAGGACAGACAATTCCAGGAAGATGCTATTATATTATAATATATGCCATTTAGTATAAACTTTTATCCAAAGCGACTTACAGTCATGCGTGCATACATTTGACGTATGAGTGGACCCGGGAGTCATACCCACTACCCCGGCGTTACAAGCACCATGGTCTACCAACTGCACTAAAAAAGGACCACAAAGGACCACAAAGAGGTGACTCAATGTTAGCAGACAACAGGATGCCTATTGATGTATAAAACATTTGTATAACAATAGAGCAGGAAATGCAGTGTTAAGGTCACAGGAAGTGTAGTCATGACGTATAGTCATGACTATTTAACAGGGCAAGGGGTCCCGGGGAGGACAAGCGTATAGTTCAAAGTGTTTCCTGTTTGTTGCTCCTGTTGGATGTGTGTCTGCTTCATTATCAAACCGACTAATTATCCAAGAGAGACACCTCTTTGTCACCCTGTGAACTGGAGCAGTAAGGACTGTTAGGGATGTGTGCACCCCTCCCTAATTAACAACAGACTGACTGCCGGTTAACGCGCTYCTTTGTTGTTTGCAGACTCTCAGCTAATGCGTCTGTCTCGGCACTCAGCATTCAAAGCTCATTATTATGCTCCGTTTGAAGCAAAAAACATTATCAGGGGTTCACAGCAAAGCTGTAAAACCTATTGTTATTCTTAGATAAAAAAAAAAACGTTCTTTCTAATTTGGCACACAGAAACTAGAGGCCATGAGTAACTTGGTCGAAAAGAATGGCACCGAAAAGTGGCACTGTTATAAACAGTCTCACTTAAACCCTCATATCTGCCGCCCAGTTTGGTGTAGAGACAAAAAAACATGATGAGCCATGTTAAGTTTGACATTGATATCTTAAAAAATGAGGAAACTATTAATTAACAATTAACATTTTGACTATAACTCTAATGCTTAAAATAATCATAAAAAAATTATAATGGGCAAAAATTCACTCCAAATTTGGTCTTTGGACTCATCACAATAGTCCCTAAAGAGTTTGAGAAAATAACATTGATGCATTCAAAGATGGCCACACTATTCCATATGCTAATATGCTAAAATATGCTAAAAATACTTTGCTGCAGGAGCGGGACATGTGTTTTTGGGAGATGCTGGGTTATTGCATATCCGGTCTGGAAATTTCCTTTCATAGAATACCCAGAGGCAAAGTCTTTAATATCCATTGGGTAATTAGTTGAGGCTTCTTGGGTGTGTGACGTTACTCCGAGCCCTTATCAAAACACTAAACATGGCAGAGAGTTTCTCTCTCCTCGGATCTCAAACCAGTAGTTACCACCAACTTCAATGACAGATAACTTCAAATTAAAAGACAAATCTAACATTCCCACATTTCAATAACATTGGTGCTGAGGAACAGTCTAGCTACAGTGTTTGAGTCATCTCAGATGTTTTCTTGTAAAACAGCTCAGCTAGCTAGCGAAATGCTAATTCMCGACGCTAGCTAGCTAATGCGTTAGCTAGAGTGCTTTTAGACTCTGGAGCTCATGGGGGCTTCAGGAGTCAGTTGGCTAGATGATTCCACCATGGGCAACAACAACGGCCTACTGGAACTGAACCGATGGACATGGGGCAATGAAATTTGGTATGTAAACATTATGTTTATGTCCTTAGAAGCTGTGTGAATAGAACGTCACTGAAACCTTAACCGTTGCCCAATTATGTGGTCTGAACATAGTGAAAATAGGCAAAARAAATCTGTAAAATGAAAAACTGGAAGTCCTGCCGGCTGTGCAGTCAGTGTATTACAGCTGTGAGAGTGTATTGAAGTATTTTGGAATGCTAATGTGGAGTGTACCAACTGAGATTAAAATCAACATGGTAATGCTTTCATTTATTTGAATTTTTGCTGTTCCTGATTTTCTGGAACCCTGAAGTTTTGAACTAAAGATACAGAGATTTCTGAGCATGTGCAGGATCTTCTGCATGCCTCCCCCTCCGAGTCCTTTCAGCTGCTGCTCAGTGCTCACTCAATCCGTGACTCTGCTGCCGTTTGTTCAAACAAACTTAGTTCTTTGTCTGTTGTAGGAGTAATCAAAGCAAACATAAGCACGACACAACAGCCAGTCTAGCGATTTCATGTAATTTTTTTAGGAGGGGAGTTAGCCTACATGCAGCTATGTAGGCAAGCTATACGTACACAGCATATCAACAAGCAAGATAGGCAGTCAATTGCGATTTAATGTGCAAACATTGGCTATTGTGAGGCAGACATATTTTTTCAGCAACTCTGGCTACAGTATATGGCAGCATATAAGGATAAAGATTACATCACCACATAAAACACTGATTGTGTGTAAAATGTAATTAAATAACACATTCGGATCCTTCATTTTGAGAAATACATTTCCAGAGGGGCGGGACTGGGGTGGGACAGGGGCGGGGCAAGCGGGGCAAGCATTCACTGATTGCACATAAAGGAAGATAGTTCCTACATGATAGAGTGCTTGCTTTGTTATTCAACTGATCTTGAGTTCTTTCTGTCATCCTATGAACCCGTTCACTGCTGCTCGCAGCTATATTTTGGGAGATGTTACTCTTTTCGTGTCCAGGCTCTTTACTGATCTGTTCCATTGCAAGACATTGGGGGCTCGACTTCCCGTCTTCGAATTTCCTTTAGGACAGATTCTGTTTGTGCTCCAATAATACTTTTGCATGTTATGTGATTGAAATTCTGCCTTTAATGCGGGTGATGTTGTCTGATCCAATGGTGGTGTAGAATTTGTTGTGCTTTCCGAGTTCATCATTAGCTGCCGCTCTGCCTGATATAAATCGCTCGACTCTGAGGCTCTCATTTGAAGCTGAGAGGCAGAAGGGGGATAATCCCGGGCTAGCCACAGCTGCTCAGATTAAAGTGATGCTCCAGAACCTTTGTTCCAGTAGTTTTGAAAATCAGGACCGGAATGATGCAGGAGTTTACAGGGCTGAAGCCCCTGGGCCCCGGCACGTAGGGGGTCCGAGAGGCAAAAAATACATTAAATAAATATATACCGCATACACTGAGTGTACAAAACATTAGGAACACCAGCTCTTTCCATGACAGACTGACCAGGTGAATCCAGATGAAAGCTATGATACCTTATTTGTTAAACCCACTTCAATCAGTGTAGACTAACGGGAAAATACAGGTTAAAGAAGGATTTTTAATCCTTGAGACCATTGAGACATACTGTAGATTGTGTATGTGTGCCATTCAGAGGGTGAATGGACAAGACAGAAGATTTAAGTGCCTTTGAACAGGGTATGGTACTAGGTACCAGGCGCACTGGTTTGAGTGTGTCAAGAACTGCAACGCTGCTGGATTTTTCACGCTCAACAGTTTCCTGTGTGTATCAAAAATGATCCACCACCCAAAGAACATCCAGCCAACTTGACACAACTGTGAGAGGCATTGGAGTCAGCATGGGCCAGTATCCCTGTGGAACGCTTTCGACAACTTGTAGAGTCCATCCCCAACAAATTKAGGCTGTTTTTAGGGCAAAAGGGGGTGCAACTGAATATTAGGAATGGTGTTATTAATGTTATTAATGTTTTGTACACTCAGTGTATATTTCATGAATAGTACAAGTCATTCAAAACGCCTTGTGAACTTCCATTGATACATGGCAATAGATATGAAAATTAACCTTATTTTTTTCTTCTGAAAAGTGAATTTGTTTTAGATACAAGGTTTTTCCAGGACGCCGACAATATGACTGGTAAGTCGTAAAATTCCATGTCAGACATTGTGGAAATTAACGTTTTGTCTGGTCAAATTAGAAGGACTGTGGCTGCTCTTCCATGCTATAGTTAAACAGAATAGCAATGTGATACACACGCACATCACAATGAAGTCATACATGCCTATCTAGTCACTCTTTATCTGTTTAGTTTGCTGTCAGAAGTAACATTATTAATTTTAGGGATACACAATGTAAGGTAAAGAGAGTATGAAGAGAGAGCTGAAAGCGGCTGGAATAGGCCATCACATTGGGACTCTCGCCATGGTGTGTGTGTGTATTTGTGTCTTTGTGTTTCTGCATTGTGTGCATGTGCGTACACATCTGCATGTGTGTAAAGCTCACTTTTTTTGTAGTGGTTTGAGCCCAGTTGAATGTCACATCTCCAGTTATTAGTAGATATCAACTCTGACAGTGGCACGTCATGCTCTATCCCATAAAGGAGTTGAGAGAAAGGGGTGAGCCATTAGGAGATAGGGGGACAGTGGCTGAGTAAGAGCTGGGACTATGGAGCCTTGCGTACTACTCAATTCTGTTCTGAGGGGACCAACTGAGAGAGAAATCAACGTCTCTTTGTTCAAAACCCTGGATACTGTGCACACGGAGAACAAAGCAACAATTATGTACTTGACTAAGCTGCAGGTTCATAAATGTGCATTGTTGGAATTTGGGAAATGTACTTCCAAAAGAATCACCTAATTTTATTTTGGTCTGGTTTGATAATGTGTTTCAGCTGTCTTCCCCAGAACAGAATGTGTTTTTTGCAGTGTTTTTTGAATGGCATGACTTTTGATAGATGAAAGTATACTGTACCTCACCCTCATCTGTATTAAATTAAATTACTAAAGAGTTTGTGGCCAACGTCTACTAGCACTGAATTCTCCCTCTCATTTCACACCTATGTGTCTGTCCTGATGGTGGAGGTCGGTTGGATGTACTGCCAAATTCTCTAAAACAACATTGTAGTCGACTTATGGTAGGAAAATGAACGTTCAATTGTCTGCCAACAGCTCTGGAGGACATTTCTGCAGTCAGCATGTCAATTGCATGCTCCCTAAAAACTTGAGACATCTGTGGCATTGTGTTGTGTGACAACTGCAAATTTTAGAGTGGCCTTTTATTGTCCCCAGCACAAGGTACACCTGTGTGGTATGCCACACATGTCAGGTGGATGGATTACCTTGGCAAAGGAGAAATTCTAACTAACAGGGATGTAAACAAATTTGTGCACATTATTTAAAATAATATTTTTTTGCATATGGTACATTTCTGGGAWCTTTTATTTCAGCTCATGAACATGGGACCAACACTTTACATGTATAGTCAGGTGCAATCTATCAGCCGGATGTTGGTTTATCTGATTATGCGTGACCCTCAGCACAGTGTTATTACATTGGCTTATTACTCAGACCCTCTCGGCGGCAGGAGCAGGTGTTGCAGTTGGGGATGTAGGGAGTAAGAGCCAGGTACACACTTGGGCATGTGTGTGCGCACCCCACCCACACGCACAAACACACCCAGTTGATCTTTTCAGAACTTTTTGTCATACAAGGATTCACCAGTGGAGATCATACAGATAGCAAGAGAAGGAGAACATTATATTGAATCAATGATTACATCACACATACTGTACTAGTAGCTGGGATGTACCAACTACACCCACAGAGGGGTGAGCCCTTATCACAGAGAGAGTGTCCATCCTGACTAGTTTATAAAGGTAGAGGGAGGCAAACAGCCGTTAATGAAAAAAGGCAGCTGCCGTATATCATCAATTACGGCTGTGTTCTGCACCATCTCCCAGACAGAGGCGGTAATAATATACATTAAGCCACCACACGTTTGGGAGTTTCCCAATTCACACTCGACCCAATTGCCGCGCATTTGCATACTTGGGAGGGTCCCGTTCCACAAAGTGGCCCTGTGCAAAACAGATAAGGACATTAAAAAGCCAGAGAGCCAAGGTTCCTCTCCCTCTCCACACATGAATATTTCCAGGCCTTTTCATTTCCTGACTGAACCATGTGTCTGGGGATAGGGGTATTAAACTTATCTCCACAATTACCACTGAACCCCCTGAATTGTATCATTTCTCAGAGTAATAGAGAGCAGGCGGAGGAAATCTCCAGAGTTTTTTTGTGTGCATATTCCTGCAGCGTAATACCTTGGAGTGCGGAAACATGAATGCATTAAAGCATATATCCTTATAAAGACATCTGTGCTTAACCCCAATACCTTCCAGCCTCTCCAGAACCACACAGGAGCACAGGATGGGTCGCTGAGGGGTAGCCAGGCCATGTATAGGGCCTTCAGAAAGTATTCACACCCCTTGCCTTTTTCCTCATTTCGTTGTGTTGGATTAAAATGGATTTAAATTGTATTTTTTTTGTCAATGATCTACGCAAAATATTCTGTAATGTGGAAGTGGAAGAAGATGTTTAACATTTGTAAATAATTAATGAAAAATAAAACACTAATATATCTTGATTAGATAAGTATTCAACCCTCTGAGTCAATACATGTTAGAATCACCTTTGGCAGGGATTACAGTTGTGAGTCTTTCTGGGTAAGTCCCTAAGAGCTTTCTACACCTGGATTGCACAACATTTGCCCATTACTCTTTTCAAAATGATTCAAGCCCTGTCAAATTGGTTGTTGATCATTGCTAGACAACCATTGTCAGTGCTTGCCATGGATTTTCAAGCAGATTTAAGTGAAAATTCCTGGCTACTCAGGAATATTCCCTGTCTTCTTAGTAAGCAACTCCAGTGTAGATTTGGCCTTGTGTTTTAGGTTATTGACCTGCTGAAAGGTGAATACATCGTCCAGTGTCTGGTGGAAAGCAGACTGAACCAGGTTTTCCTCTAGGATTTTGCCTGTTCTTAGCTCCATTACGTTTATTTTTTATCCTGAAAAACTTCCCATTCCTTAATGATTACAAGCATACCCATAACATGATAAAGCCACCACTATGCTTGAAAATATGGAGAGTGGTGCTTAGTAATGTGTTGTATTAGATTTGCCCCAAACATAACAATTTGTATTTTGGACAAAAAGTGAATTGCTTTGCTTCAGTTTTACTTTAGTGCCTTGTTGCAAACAGGATGCATGTTTTAGAATATTTGTATTCTGTACAGGCTTCCTTCTTTTCACTTTGTCAATTAGGTTAATATTTTGGAGTAACTATTATGTTGTTCATCCATCCTCAGAGTTCTCCTATCACAGTCATTAAACTCTGTAACTATTTTAAAGTCACCATTGGCCTCATGGTGAAATCCATGAGCTATTTTGTTCCTCTCCGGCAACTGAGTTGGGAAGGACGCCTGTATCTTTGTAGTGACTAGGTATATTGATACACCATCCAAAGTGTAATTAATAAGTTCACCTGTTCACTAATTTCACCAAGGATATTTAATGTGAGTCATTCAAATGTGTTAACCCTTGCAAGACTGCTGGCCCAGACGGCATCACTAGCCACGCCCTCAGAGCATGTGCAGACCAGATAGCTGATGTGTTTTCGGGCATTTCTCTCTTGCTCAGGCCATTATCCCCACCTGCTTCAAGATAAAAACTATCATCCCCGTGCCCAAGAAAGGGAAAGTAACTGAACTGAATTACTGCCGACCGGTAGCACTCACTTCCATCATCGTGAAGTCAAAGACCACATCACCTCCTCCCTCCCCGATACACTATCCAATTCACCTTCCACCTGACAGATCCACAGACAAGGCAATCGCACACTGCCGTCACCCACCTAGACAAAAGGAATGCATATGTTAGGATGCTGTTAATTGACTACAGTTCGGCCTTCAGTACCATAGCGCCTTATAAGCTCACCACAATGCTCACGGCCCTGGGACTGAACTGCTCCCTATGCAACTGGGTCTTGGACTTCCTGACGGGCCACCCCCAGGTGGTGAAGGTAGGCAACATCCCCTCCTTCACACTGGTCCTCAACACGGGGGCCCCACAAGGGTGTGTCCTCAGTCCCCACCTGTACTCCCTGTATACCCACAACTGCGCAGCATCACACAGTTCCAAATCCATCATCAAGTTCACTGACGACATGACAGTAGATTGCCTACCATGATGAGATTGCCTACCTCCTCTCTGTAGGCTCTCTACTGGCATGGTGCCAGGCAAACAACCTCTCCCTCAACTTCAGCAAAACAATGGAGTTGATTGTGGACTTCAAGAGGAACCAGGCTCAGCACGCCCCCATCCTCATCAACGAGGCCACTGTGGAGACAATCAAAACGTCAAGTTCTTTGGTGTACACATCTCCGAGTAGCTGAACTGATCAAACCACACAGACACCATAGTGAAGAAGGCACAACAGGGACTCTTCAACCTAATGACGACAATCGAGAGTTTGCTGTCGGGGTGGTCAGCAGAACAAAGTTTGCTGTCGGGTGGTATGCTCAGCAGAACAAACAATTGGGTGCACATTGCATGCACTCCAGGACACCTACAACACCAGGTGTTGCAGGAAGGCCAAGAAAATCATCAGAGACCTCAGCCACCCAAGCCACGGCCTGTTCTCTCCGCTTCAATCACTCAGACGCAGGCAGAATAGGAGCATCATGGCAAAAACTGACAGACTGGCCAATAGCTTCTAGGCTCAGACCATCAGGTTGCTGAGTAGCCACCACTAGTCAGCTACCTGCTCCCCCCCCTGAAGTCAACAATCAACTCCTTTGTTTTGCTGATGTTGAGGGAGAGGTTGTTGTGACACCCCAATGCCAGTTCACTTACCTCCTCTATATAGGCTGACTCGTCGTTGTTGGTTATCAGGCCTACAACTGTGGTGTCATCAGCAAACTTGATGATGGAGTTGGTGTCGTGCAAAGCCACGCAGACATGGGTAAACATGTTAAGCGGAGCAGCACAGGGGAACCCAAGAGCAGACTCAGACGAGGAAACAGATGAATGAAACAAGGTATTTATTGGGAATATGGAGTGCAGATCCGGGGAAGCTTGGATGAGTTGTAGGAAACCAGATGTGGAGGCTGAAGTTGGAGTGTGCTGGGTTGGGACAGGCAAAGTGGCATGGGTCTAGTGTGCTTGGCACGCTGGCCTTGATGTGGGCCATGACCAGCCTCTTGACACACTTCATAATGACAGAGGTGAGCGCAATGGGGCGATGGTGGTCTTCTTAAAGCAGGTGGGGACTACAGCTTAAGACAGGGACAGGTTGAAGATGTCCCTTTCTGAGGGTATTGTCGGATGGGGCCACAGTGTCTCCCGACCCTTCCTGTCTCAGCCTCCAGTATTTATGCTGCAATAGTTTATGTGTCGGGGGCTAGGGTCAGTCTGTTATATCTGGAGTATTTCTCCTGTCTTATCCGGTTGCCTGTGTGAATTTAAGTATGCTCTCTCTCTCTCTCTCTCTCTCTCTCTCTCTCTCTCTCTCTCTCTCTCTCTCTCTCTCTCTCTCTCTCTCTCTCTCTCTCTCTCCTCCTTGCTGTCCCTAGTCCACCTGGYCGTGCTGCTGCTCCAGTTTCAAATGTTCTGCCTATGGCTATGGAACCCTGACCTGTTCACCGGACATGCTACCTTAACTCTCTAGAGACAGCAGGAGTGGTAGAGATTCTCTGAATGATCGGCTATGAAAAGCCAACTGATATTTACTCCTGAGGTGCTGACCTGTTGCACCCTCTACAACCACTGTAATTATTATTATTTGACCCTGCTGGTCATCTATGAACATTTGAACATCTTGGCCTTGTTCTGTTACAATCGCCATACGGCACAGCCAGAAGAGGACTGGCCACCCCTCATAGCCTGGTTCCTCTCTAGGTTTCTTCCTAGGTTCCGGCCTTTCTAGGGAGTTTTTCCTAGCCACCGTGCTTCTACACCTGCATTGCTTGCTGTTTGGGGTTTTAGGCTGGGTTTCTGTACAGCACTTTGTGACATCAGCTCATGTAAGAAGGGCTTTATAAATAAATGTGATTGATGTCCGAGAAGATGCCCGCCRGCTGGTCAGTACACACTCTGAGGACGTGGCCAGGGATTCCATCTTGGCCGGTGGCTTTGTGAGTATTCACTCTTTTAGAGTTTTTCTCACGTCAACCTCGGAGAGCGAAAGCACCTGGTTGTCCGGAGCAGCAAGAGTCTTCCGGATGGCATGGTAATATTTGGGGCGGCAGGTAGCCTAGTGGTTGAATCGTTCGATTAATAACCACAAGGTTGCAAGATTGAATCCCTGAGCTGACAAGGTAAAAATCTGTTGCTCTGCCCCTGAACAAGACAGTTAACCAACTGTTCCCAGGCTGTCATTGTAAATAAGAATTTGTTCTTAACTGACCTGCCTAGTTAAATATTGTATTTTTTTTTTTTTATCTGCCTCTTAGCGGGCATACAGTGGGGCAAAAAAGTATTTAGTCAGCCACCAATTGTGCAAGTTTTCCCACTTAAAAAGATGAGAGAGGCCTGTAATTTTCATCATAGGTACACTTCAACTATGACAGACAAAACGAGGACAAAAAATGCAGAAAATCACATTGTAGGATTTTTAATGAATTTATTTGCAAATTATGGTGGAAAATAAGTATTTGGTCACCTACAAACAAGCAAGATTTCTGGCTCTCACAGACCTGTAACTTCTTCTTTAAGAGGCTCCTCTGTCCTCCACTCGTTACCTGTATTAATAGCACCTGTTTGAACTTGTTATCAGTATAAAAGAAACCTGTCCACAACCTCAAGCAGTCACACTCCAAACTCCACTATGGCCAAGACCAAAGAGCTGTCAAAGGACACCAGAAACAAAATTGTAGACCTGCACSAGGCTGGGAAGACTGAATCTGCTATAGGTAAGCAGCTTGGTTTGAAGAAATCAACTGTGGGAGCAATTATTAGGAAATGGAAGACATACAAGACCACTGATAATCTCCCTCGATCTGGGGCTCCACGCAASATCTCACCCCGTGGGGTMAAAATGATCACAAGAACGGTGAGCAAAAATCCCAGAACCACACGGGGGGACCTAGTGAATGACCTGCAGAGAGCTGGGACCAAAGTAACAAAGCCTACCATCAGTAACACACTACGCCGCCAGGGACTCAAATCCTGCAGTGCCAGACGTGTCCCCCTGCTTAAGCCAGTACATGTCCAGGCCCGTCTGAAGTTTGCTAGAGAGCATTTGGATGATCCAGAAGAAGATTGGGAGAATGTCATATGGTCAGATGAAACCAAAATAGAACTTTTTGGTAAAAACTCAACTCGTCGTGTTCGGAGGACAAAGAATGCTGAGTTGCATCCAAAGAACACCATACCTACTGTGAAGTATGGGGCTGGAAACATCATGCTTTGGGGCTGTTTTTCTGCAAAGGGACCAGGACGACTGATCCGTGTAAAGGAAAGAATGAATGGGGCCATGTATCGTGAGATTTTGAGTGAAAACCTCCTTCCATCAGYAAGGGCATTGAAGATGAAACGTGGCTGGGTCTTTCAGCATGACAATGATCCCAAACACACCGCCCGGGCAACGAAGGAGTGGCTTCGTAAGAAGCATTTCAAGGTCCTGGAGTGGCCTAGCCAGTCTCCAGATCTCAACCCCATAGAAAATCTTTGGAGGGAGTTGAAAGTCCGTGTTGCCCAGCAACAGCCCCAAAACATCATTGCTCTAGAGGAGATCTGCATGGAGGAATGGAAAATACCAGCAACAGTGTGTGAAAACCTTGTGAAGACTTACAGAAAACGTTTGACCTCTGTTATTGCCAACAAAGGGTATATAACAAAGTATTGAGATAAACATTTGTTATTGACCAAATACTTATTCTCCACCATAATTTGCAAATAAATTCATTAAAAATCCTACAATGTGATTTTCTGGATTTTTTTTCCTCATTTTGTCTGTCATAGTTGAAGTGTACCTATGATGAAAATTACAGGCCTCTCTCATCTTTTTAAGTGGGAGAACTTGCACAATTGGTGGCTGACTAAATACTTTTTTGCCCCACTGTATATTGTGTTAAGCTCGTCTGGGAGGGAGGATAATGTGGGTGCTGGATTTGCCTTGATAGTCTGTAGTCCTTGCCACATGCGACGTGAGTCTGAGTTGTCGAACATCAATTCAAGTTTGAGTCTGTATTGTCTTCTTGCATTCCTAATGGACATTGAATGCTGCAGAACGGGCTCTCAGCATTGTACAGATATGTCCGTTCTAGGGTTTTTGGTTTGTGTATTTCCAGATTGTTATTGTGGGTACAACATCATCAACACATTTCCTAATGAAACCTGTGACTGAAGATGTATGTTCTTCAATGTTGATGGATGAGTCCTGGGTGGATGAATCTTTGAACATATTCTAATCAGTGTTCTCAAAACAATCCTGCAGCATTGAGTCTGCCTCCTCTGTCCAGCGCCTCACTATTCCCTGTGTTGGGGGTTCCCTCTTGAGCTGCTGCTTGTAGGTGGGGAGTAGAAACAATGATCTGATTGRCCGGAGAGGGGGCGGGGGTGTATACATGGTCAAGCACGTGGGATCCTCTTGTGGGGCAGGATATGTGTTGGGGATATTTTGGAAAAATGTGTTTTAAACAGGCTTGGTTAAAATCACCCGTGACATTAAAGACTGCTTTGGGGTGAGTGGATTCTTGCTGGTTAATAATCTTTGTACAGTTCGCTAAGTGTCGCCTTGGTGTTTGCTTGTGGCGGTATGTACACAGCTGTGATAATAGCACACATGAATTCCCCCAGCATATAGTGGGGTCTGCATTTTAGCATCAGAAACTTYAGGTCGGGTGAACAGGAGCTTGTGATGTTTTCAACTTTGGTACACCAGGAATTGTTTATGAGGAAACATAACCCCTCTCCCCCAACCCAAAATATGGAGAAGCCATATACTCTAATATTCTAGTTGAATATTAGAATCGAGTGAATTATCCGTAAGCCACGTGTCAGTAAAAACAAAGACACAGCATTCCCTGATATCCCTCTGTGATTGAGTTCACAAAGTTTATTTTCCAGTGATTGGACAATAGCCATCAGGATACTAGGAAGAGGAGGCCGTGCATCTCATCCTTTCAGCCTAGTTTGGAGTCCTCCTTTCCTATTTCTTCTTCGTCGCTGGTGTTGCCTTCGGTCATCTCGGCCAGGAGCTACAGGTAGGCCCGCTGTGCGGGTAACAAAGTATCTGATGTAAGATTCCAGATCTGGGAGGCTGAGAGAGAAGTGTGTAGCTTCCGATTCATGATCTAGAAGTGTTTATCGGCAGTAGGAAATTATTGCACGAATATTCTGAGCAAACAAATTAATAATGAACSCAAAAATAGTTGAGCAGGAACCGACAAGAAGCGTGCTCTCCTCATCGCCGCCATCTTATGTTTTTGCACAGTATGACATAAGCTTAAAAATAATTTGTGAAGACTTTATGTACAGTGCCTTGCAAAAGTATTCATCCCCTTTGGCGTTTTTCCTATTTTGTTACATTACAACCTGTAATTTAAATATATTTTTATTTGGATTCCATGTAATGGACATACACAAAATAGTCCAAATTGATGAAGTGAAATGAAAAAAAAAAATTATGAAAAGTGGTGCATGCATATGTATTCACCCCCTTTGCTATGAAGCCCCTAAATAAGATCTGGTGCAATCAGTTACCTTCAGAAGTCACATAATTAGTTAAATAAAGTTCACTGTGTGCAATCTGTGTCACATGATCTGTCACATGATTTCAGTATATATACACCTGTTCTGAAAGGCCCCAGAGTCTGCAACACCACTAAGCAACGGGCACCACTAAGCAATTGGCACCATGAATACCAAGGAGCTCTACAAACAGGTCAGGGACAAAGTTGAGGAGAAGTTCAGAGGTTTGGGTTATAAAAAAATATCAGAAACTTTGAACATCCCACGGAGCACCATTAAATCCATTATTWAAAAAATKTAAGAATATGGCACCACAACAAACTTGCCAGAGAGGGCCGCCCAGCAAAACTCACAGACCAGGCAAGGAGGGCATTAATCAGAGAGGCAAAAAAGACACCAAAGATAACCCTGAAGGAGCTGCAAAGCTCCACAGCGGAGATTGGAGTATCTGTCCATAGGACCACTTTAAGCCGTGCACTCCACAGAGCTTTGCTTTACAGAAGTGTCCAGAAAAAAGACATGATAAAAATAAATAAATGAGCAAACACATTTGGTGTTCGCCAAAAGGCATGTGGGAGACACCCCAAACATATGGAAGTAGGTACTCTGGTCAGATGAGACAAAAATGTAGCTTTTTGGCCATCAAGGAAAACACTATGTCTTGCGCAAACCCAACACCTCTAATCACCCTGAGAACACCATCCCCACAGTGAAGCATGGTGGTGGCAGCATCATGCTGTGGGATGTTTTTCATCGGCAGGGACTGGGAAACTGGTCAGAATTTAAGGAATGATTGATGGAGCTAAATACAGGGAAATTCTTGAGGGAAACCTGTTTCAGTCTTCCAGAGATTTGCGACTGGGACGGAGGTTCACTTTCTAGCAGTACAATGACCCTAAGCATACTGCTAAAGCAACACTCGAGTGGTTAAGGGGAAACATTTAAATGTCTTGGAATGGCCCAGTCAAAGCCCAGACCTCAATCCAATTGAGAATCTGTGGTATGACTTAAAGATTGCTGTACACCAGTGAAACCCATCCAACTTGAAGGAGCTGGAGCAGTTTTGCCTTGAAGAATGGGCCAAAAATCCCAGTGGATAGATGTGCCAAGCTTATAGAAACGTACCCCAAGAGACTTGCAGCTGTAATTGCTGCAAAAGGTGGCTCTTCAAAGTATTGACTAGTTATGCACACTCAAGTTGTTTTCTGTTTTTTTTGTCTTATTTCTTGTTTGTTTCACAATAAAACATATTTTGCAWCTTCAAAGTGGTAGGCATGTTGTGTAAATCAATCGATACCACCCCCCCAAAAAAATCATTTTTAGTTCCAGGTTGTAAGGCAGCAAAATTKGAAAAATGCCAAGGGGGGTGAATACTTTCGCAAGCCACTGTATGTTACATGAAGCCTTTATAAGTTGTAGTTTGTGGGACCCCTTTATACAGCAGCGGTACTTCAATTTGAAATAATAAATGCTTATCTGGTTGCACATTTATTCATTATTTCCTATGTTTTTATTTTCAGACAATGAGGTAGTATTTTTGTATTCACTATAGGCAAAAAAAGAAGAACTTTAATATCAGTTGAATGGCATGTCATTTTTAAAAGCATTAATATCATATTAAGTACTGTACGTACAGTATATGGTCAGTGAAAACTCTAAGTTTATACTTGTGCAAAGTTTGCTATTTCCAGAGGGGAATGACAGCCTAAAACAAAGATGAACCTGTCTATTTTTAGCTTTATTTGAAGGTCTTTTCCTCCCTTCATCTGTACTTCACCTTTGTCCTCTTCTTTTCATTTGAATTCCTTCAGGATAATAAGTGCTGCGAACTTCAGTGGTATGAACATTTTATAAATCAGGCCCTATGAGCACCATAGCTGTCATGGATCCCTCCGGAACTGTGTCATTACGCACACCTGGTCCCCATTTCCCTGATTGTAATTGTATAAATGTGCCCTTTGGTTCACCATTGGGCTGTCGATTAATGTTCCCATGTCCGTTGGTCGTGTGAGTACCTATGCGTTGTCTCAGCCTGTGCTGCGTGTTTTGTGCATTGTGTATTACGGGTCTCGTCCCGTGTTGTTCTACGAGGTTTACCCTTGCTCTTTTGTTTGGGTACAACCCAGTGTTTTGTAGACGTGGTTGTTTTGGGTGTATTAAAAACCCAGATGATATATTCCTGCGCCAGTCTCCTGATCCTTTATACCAACGTGACAGAATAATCAACCATTAAGGGAGACATTTACATTTACATTTAAGTCATTTAGCTGACGCTCTTATCCAGAGCGACTTACAAATTGGAAAGTTCATACATTTTCATCCTGGTCCCCCCGTGGGGAATGAACCCACAACCCTGGCGTTGCAAGCGCCATGCTCTACCAACTGAGCCACACGGGACAGCAGGAATGGCCCATCCAACGACGCTGCGACTGGTCCGTCCGGCGCCGCCGCAACTTCAGCAGTATTAGATGTGTATTAAAAACCCAGATGTATTCTTGCGCCTGTCTCCAAATCCTTTATACCAGCGTGACAATAGCAAGCCTATCAGAATGAGGGTGAATCACTGTTACCTTTCTGTGTTTTCTGCGATGCCTGACAATGTAAATCTGCTATGCTAAAGTAATCACAATGACATTTTTTGCCTATGTCTTGATGCCTTTGTCGATAACATAAAATAAAGTAATGAGAGACATGGAATCTGTGCACAGTACAGTATTTGCAGCACTACGATGTCCTCAGTCAATACGATTCTGCGGAAACTTCACAGGGTCAGCAACAAGGTCAAGGGAAGCAAACCAACTATGTATCTTATTCAATCTCAGTCTATTGATTTGTGTCTATCCTGTTGTAATGGGGGCAATTTAGTCACAAGACCAGGAGAATTCCAGCTGAAATGGAAGCTATGAAACAGTCACAAAAAAGTTTTAAAAAACATACTTTCCATTGAATACCTCATATTGTACTGTAACACTTAAGCTGTTCTCCTGTACTTAACAAATCTTCACCTGGACACAATTCAACTAGATGTAATTTCTATAGGGGCAGTATTGAGTAGCTTGGATGAATAAGGTGCCCAGAGTAAACTGCCTGCTACTCAGGCCCAGAAGCTAAGATATGCATTATATTATATTATATTTGGATAGAAAACACACTGAAGTTTCTAAAACTGTTTGAATGATTTCTGTGAGYAACAGAACTCATATGGCAGGCAAAAAACTGAGAAAAAATCAAACCAGGAAGTGGGAAATCTGAGGTTTGTAGTTTTTCAACTCTTTGCCTATCCAAGATACAGTGGAAATGTGGTCCGATTGCACTTCCTAAGGCTTCCACTAGATGTTAACAGTCTTTAGAACCTTGTTTCAGGCTTCTACTGTAAAGGAGGAGAAAATAAGAGCTGATTGAGTAAGGGGTCTGCCAGAAGGCCATGAGCTCATTCAGGCGCGCTCCCGTGAGAGGTAGCTGCGTTCCATTGCATTTCTAAAGACAAAGGAATTCTCCGGTTGAAACATTATTGAAGATTTATGTTAAAAACATCCTAAAGATTGATTCTATACATGGTTTGACATTTTTCTACGAACTGTAATGGAATTTGACTTTTCGGCTGGCCTGTGCGTCGTGAATTTGGATTTGTGAACTGAAGGCGCGAACAAAAAGGAGGTATTTGGACAAATTATGGACTTTATCGAACAAAACAAATATTTATTGTGGAACTGGGATTCCTGGGAGTGCATTCTGATGATCATCAAAGGTAAGTGAATATTTATAATGCTATTTTTTACTTCTGTTGACTCCACTGCATGGCGGGTACCTGTATGGCTTGTTTTTGTGTCTGAGCGCCGTACTCAGATTATCGCATGGTGTGCTTTTTCCGTAAAGTTTTTTTGAAATCTGACACAGCGGTTGCATTAAGGAGAAGTTTATCTAAAGTTCCATGTATAACAATTGTATCTTTTATCAATGTTTATGAGTATTTCTGTAAATTGATGTGGCTCTCTGCAAAATCACCGGATGTTTTGGAGGCAAAACATTACTGAACATAAGGCGCCAATGTAAACTAAGATTTTTGGATATAAATATGAACTTTATCGAACAAAACATACATGTATTGTGTAACATGAAGTCCTATGAGTGTCATCTGATGAAGATCATCAACGGTTAGTGATTAATTTTATCTCTATTTCTGCTTTTTGTGACTCCTCTCTTTGGCTGGAAAATGGCTGTGTTTTTCTGTGACTAGGTACTGACCTAACATAATCAGATGGTGTGCTTTCGTCGTAAAGCCTTTTTGAAATCGGACACTGTGGTGGGATTAACAACAATTKTATCTTTAATGGTTATAGACTTGTATATTTGAGGAATTTTAATTATGAGATTTCTGTTTTTTGAATTTGGCGCCCTGCACTTTCACTGGCTGTTGTCATATCGATCCCATTAACGGGATCTCAGCCGTAAGAAGCAAAGTATTCAAATGTATTTTAGTTGATGCCATAAAATTATAAGAAATGTGAAAGCAAATGTTAGGCTATGAGTTATAGTTGACTAAAGTTGTGTTCCTCTGTAGCTCAATTTGTAGAGCATGGTGCTTGCACAGCCAGGGTTGTAGATTTGATTCATGGGCCACCCATACGTAAAATGTATTCACGCATGACTGTAAGTCGCTTTGGATAAATTCTGCTAAATGGCATTATATACAGTGCGTTCGGAAAGTATACAGACCCCTTGACTTTTTCAACATTTTGTTACGTTACAGCCTTTTTCTAAAAATAAATTAAACATCTTCGTCCTTATCAATCTACACACAATACTCCATAATGACAAAGTGAAAACAGGTTGTTTGATAAAAAAACWATATTTACATAAGTATTCAGACCCTTTGCTATGAGACTCGAAATTGAGCTCAGGTGCATCCAATTTCCATTGATCATCCTTGAGATGTTTCTACAACTTGATTGGAGTCCACCTGTGGTACATTCAATTGATTGGACATGATCTGGAAAGGCACACACCTGTCTATATAAGGTCCCACAGTTGACATTGCATGTCAGAGCAAAAACCAAGCCATGAGGTCGAAAGGAATTGTCCGTAGAACTCCGAGACAGGATTGCATCGAGGCACAGATCTAGGGAAGGGTACAAAAAAGATCTGCAGCATTGAATGTCCCCATTAACACAGTGGCCTCCATCATTCTTAAATGGAAGAAGTTTGGAACCCCCAAGACTTCCTAGAGCTGGCTGTCCGGCCAAACTGAGCAATCGGGAGAGAAGGGCCTTGGTCAGGGAGGTGACGAACAACCCGATGGTCACTCTGACAGAGCTTGAGAGTTCCTCTGTGGATATGGAACAACTTTCCAGAAGAACAACCGTCTCTGCAGCACTACACCAATCAGGCCTTTATGGTAGAGTGGCCAGAGAGAAGCCACTCCTCAGTAAAAGCCCCATGACAGCCCGCTTGGAGTTTGCCAAAAGGCACATAAAGACTCCCAGACCATGAGAATCAAGATTCTCTTGTCTTATGAAACTAAGTTTGGCCTGAATGCCAAGCGTCACRTCTGGAGGAAACCTGGCATTATGCTTCACCGTAGGGATGGTGGTGGCATCATGCTGTGGGGAGGTTTTTCAGCGGCAGGGACTTGGAGACTAGTCAGGATCGAGGGAAAGATGAACGGAGCAAAGTACAGAGATCCCTGATGAAAATCTGCTCCAGAGCGCTCAGCACCTCAGACTGGGGCGAAGGTTTACCTTCCAACAGGACAACGACCCTAAGCACAAGCCAAGATAACGCAGGAGTGGCTTTAGKACAGGTCTATGAATATCCATGAGTGGCCCAGACAGATCCTTGAACCCGATCGGTCAGCTCTGGAGAGACCTGAAAATTGCTCTGCAGCAATGCTTCCCATCCAACCTGACAGAGCTTGAGAGGATCTGCAGAGAAGAATGGGAGAAACTCCCCAAATAAAGGTGTTGCAAGCTTGTAGCATCATATCCAAGAAGACTCAAAGCTGTAGTCACTGCCATAGGTGTTTCAACAAAGTACTGAGGAAAGGGTCTGAATACTTATGTAAATGTGATCTTTCAGTTTCTTTTTTAAATACATTTGCTAAATTTTCTTAAGACCTGTTTTTGTTTTGTCATTATGGGGTATTGTGTGTAGATTGAGTGATAAAACAAGTATTTGAAACACTGCCGATTTTGCAGGTTTTCCTACTTACAAAGCATGTAGAGGTCTGTAATTTTTTATCATAGGTACACTTCAACTGTAAGAGACGGAATCTAAAACAAAAATCAAAAAAATCACATTGTATGATTTTTAAATAATTAATTTGCATTTTATTGCATGACATAAGTATTTGATCACCTACCAACCAGTAAGAATTCCGGCTCTCACAGACCTGTTAGTTTTTCTTTAAGAAGCCCTCCTGTTCTCCACTCATTACCTGTATTAACTGCAGCTGYTTGAACTCGTTACCTGTATAAAAGACACCTGTCCACACACTCAATCAAACAGACTCCAACGTCTCCACAATGGCCAAGACCAGAGAGCTGTGTAAGGACATCAGGGATAGAGGTAGCGGTCCTGCTGCTGGGTTGTAGCCCTCCTACGGCCTCCTCCACGTCTCCTGATGTACTGGCCTGTCTCCTGGTAGCGCCTCCATGCTCTGGACACTACGCTGACAGACACAGCAAACCTTTTTGCCACAGCTCGCATTGATGTGCCATCCTGGATGAACTGCACTACCTGAGCCACTTGTGTGGGTTGTAGACTCCGTCTCATGCTACCACTAGAGTGAGAGCACCGCCAGCATTCAAAAGTGACCAAAACATCAGCCAGGAAGCATAGGAACTGAGAAGTGGTCTGTGGTCACCACCTGYAGAATCACTCCTTTTTTGGGGGTGTCTTGCTAATTGCCTATAATTTCCACCTTTTGTCTATTCCATTTGCACAACAGCATGTGAAATTTATTGTCAATCAGTGTTGCTTCCTAAGTGGACAGTTTGATTTCACAGAAGTGTGATTGACTTGGAGTTACATTGTGTTGTTTAAGTGTTCCCTTTATTTTTTTGAGCAGTGTATATACACTACCGTTCAAACATTTGGATTCACTTAGAAATTTCTTTGTTTTTGAAAGAAAAAACAATATTTTGTCCATTAAAATAACATMAAATTGATTAGAAATAGAGTGTAGACATTGTTAATGTTATGAATGACTATTGTAGCTGGAAACTGCAGATTYTTTATGGAATATCTACATAGGCATACAGAGGCCCATTATCAGCAACCATCACTCCTGTGTTCCAATGGCACGTTGTGTTTGCTAATGCAAGTTTATCATTTTAACAGGCTTATTGATCATGAGAGAACCATTTTGCAATTATATTAGCACAGCTGAAAATTGTTGTTCTGATTAAAGAAGCAATACAACTGGCCTTCTTTAGTCTAGTTGAGTATCTGAAGCATCAGCATCTGTGGGTTTGATTACAGGCTCAAAACGACCAGGAACAATTACTTTCTTCTGAAACGCTTCAGTCTATTCTTGTTCTCAGAAATGAAGGCTATTCCATGAGAGAAATTGCCAAGAAACTGAATATCTCTTACAACGCTGTGTACTACTCCCTTCACAGAACAGCGCAAACTGTCTCTAACCAGAATAGAAAGAGGAGTGGCAGGCCCCGGTGCACAGCTGAGTAAGAGGAAAAGTACATTAGAGTGTCTAGTTTGAGAAGCAGAYGCCTAACAAGTCCTCAACTGGAAGCTTCATTAAATAGTACCCGCAAAACACCAGTCTCAACGTCAACAGTGAAGAGGTGACTCCGGGATCCTCAACCCAAGAGTACAACTAAACTCAGCAAAAAAGGAAACGTCCCTTTTTCAGGACCCTGTCTTTCAAAGWWAATTCGTAAAAATCCAAATAACTTCACAGATCTTCATTGTAAAGAATTGAAATACTGTTTCCCATGCTTGTTCAATGAACCATAAACAATTAATGAACATGCACTTGTGGAACGGTTGTTAAAACACTAACAGCTTACAGACGGTAGGCAATTAAGGTCACAGTTATGAAAACTGAGGACGATAAAAATGCCTTTCTTCTGACTCTGAAAAACACCAAAAGAAAGATGCCCAGGGTCCCTGCTCATCTGCGTGAACGTGCCTTAGGCATGCTGCAAGGAGTCATGAGGTCTGAAGATGTGGCCAGGGCAATAAATTGCAATGTCCGTATGGTGAGGCGCCTAAGACAGCGCTACAGGGAGACAGAACGGACAGCTGATAGTCCTCGCAGTGGCAGACCACGTGTAACAACACCTACACAGGATCGGTACATCCGAACATCACACCTGCGGGACAGGTACAGGATGGCAACAACAACTGCCCGAGTTACACCAGGAATGCACAATCCCTCCATCAGTGCTCCGACTGTCCGCAATAGGCTGAGAGAGGCTGGACTGAGGGCTTGTAGGCCTGTTGTAAGGCAGGTCCTCACCAGACATCACAGGCAACAACGGTGCCTATGGGCACAAACCCACCATCGCTGGACCAGACAGGACTGGCAAAAAGTGCTCTTCACTGACGAGTCGCGGTTTTGTCTCACCAGGGGTGATGGTCGGATTCGCGTTTATCGTTGAAGGAATGAGCGTTACACCGAGGCCTGTACTCTGGAGCGGGATTGATTTGGAGGTGGAGGGTCCGTCATGATCTGGGGTGGTGTCACAGCATCATCAGACTGAGCTTGTTGTCATTGCGCCAGGGGTGATGGTCGGATTCGCGTTTATCATTGAAGGAATGAGCGTTACACTGCGTTACACCGAGGCTTGTACTCTGGAGCGGGATCAATTTGGAGGTGGAGGGTTCGTCATGGTCTGGGGTGGTGTGTCACAACATCATCGGACTGAGCTCATTGTCATTTCAGGCAATCTCAACGCTGTGCATTACAGGGAAGACATCCTCCTCCCTCATGTGGTACCCTTCCTGCAGGCTCATCCTGACATGACCCTCCAGCATGACAATGTCACCAGCCATACTGCTCATTCTTTGCGTGATTTCCTGCAAGACAGGAATGGCAGTGTTCTGCCATGGCCAGCGAAGAGCCCGGATCTCAATCCCACTGAGCACGTCGGGGACCTGTTGGATTGGAGGATGAGGCCTAGGGCCATTCCCCCCAGAAATGTCCAGGAACTTGCAGGTGCCTTGGTGGAAGAGTGGGGTAACATCTCACAGCAAGAACTGGCAAATCTGGTGCAGTCCATGAGG